>NC_079894.1:21551568-21744940 GCF_024868665.1 Triplophysa rosa
GTCCGGGCCTGTGTGGTCCAGGGCGCCCAGGTCCGGGCCTGTGTGGTCCAGGGCGCCCAGGTCCGGGCAGTATAGGGCACCCTGGTCGCCCAGATCCAGGCCGGCCAGGTCCAGGCCAGCCAGGTCTATGGGGTCCAGGCCACCCAGGTCCAGGGTAAACAGTTAGGGTTTCTTGAGGGTCAAAAGGTACGGTGGGGTCAGCTGTTGGCGGTCCAGGCCTATGTGGTCCAGGCCTATGTGGTCCAGGCCTATGTGGTCCAGGCCTATGTGGTCCAGGCCTATGTGGTCCAGGCCTATGTGGTCCAGGCCTATGTGGTCCAGGCCTATGTGGTCCAGGCCTATGTGGTCCAGGCCTATGTGGTCCAGGCCTATGTGGTCCAGGCCTATGTGGTCCAGGCCTATGTGGTCCAGGCCTATGTGGTCCAGGCCTATGTGGTCCAGGCCTATGTGGTCCAGGCCTATGTGGTCCAGGCCTATGTGGTCCAGGCCTATGTGGTCCAGGCCTATGTGGTCCAGGCCTATGTGGTCCAGGCCTATGTGGTCCAGGCCTATGTGGTCCAGGCCTATGTGGTCCAGGCCTATGTGGTCCAGGCCTATGTGGTCCAGGCCTATGTGGTCCAGGCCTATGTGGTCCAGGCCTATGTGGTCCAGGCCTATGTGGTCCAGGCCTATGTGGTCCAGGCCTATGTGGTCCAGGCCTATGTCCTGGTCCACATAGGCCTGGTCCTGGTCCACATAGGCCTGGTCCTGGTCCACATAGGCCTGGTCCTGGTCCACATAGGCCTGGTCCTGGTCCACATAGGCCTGGAAAAGAATAAGTTCTTAAATCGGTGTTCTATTGATGCTGGAATGTCATGTTTTGTGTCTTTCAGGTTCTTGAACAAACCTAATAAAGCTTGAAAGACTACAGTTTCTCTGTGAATTGTTTAAAGTTTGACTTGTGGCATTTTTTGCACCACTACTGCATTGCCTTGAGGAAATCACGGCCTGGATGGCACTAAATTTCCTTAATTTTAACGACAACAAAATGGAAATTATGCTGTTTACATAGACTGTCATAATGCAGTTGATGCCAAGTAGTGAACAATGTCAAGAGTCTTGATTACAAAAATAAACAATTGTTTTTTCAGCCATACAAGTAATTTTATCTGTCCCTCATTCTGTGGATAAAACATCCAGCTTAACTTAAACAAAAGCATACTAAAATATGAAATGGGGGTCATAAAAACCATGTAAATGTACTTTTTTACTCATACACTTTCATGTTTTTACAAGTTATAAGTAAATTGTTTGTTTTGCTTGAAAATGTATTGCATGAATGTTTTGCAGCTAGAACCTTATTCTAAACCGAAAGTGATTTTTCAGAATCTGAAGGTTCTATCTGCGCTTGACCTGTTCCAAAAAAAATCATTTACAAATGTCAGAAAATGATTATTGTACATTAAGGGTCTCTCGTATAAGATATTTGTTCCTCATATCATTTTTGCTATATGAAATGCAAAAACTAAAGCTCAATATCTCAAAACTAATCAGACCACAGATAGAACCTTATAATTCCAAGGCGACGACATGTTAACCTCAGTAACAGTATGGGTACTGCCCTCCATCATGCTCACTTGTAGAGCCCTGCACGGGTCTTAAATCCAGGCCCTAGCCCAGCCCTGGCTCGAGACACTCAGGCCCGGGCCTGCCCGACAAGCTTATCAGAATTCTTGGCCCGAGCCCGCCTAGAGGCAGATTTGTCTTATTTATTTTTAATCCCATTACACAGCCAATACTACTGTTGCAGCCATTAAAATAGTTCCGTTTTGTTTTTTAATGGCAAAGTAGTTATATATTTTCCTTTAAGTTAATTTAGAAAAAAAATTGGAGCATTTTTTTGTTTGGTAAATTAAACCTTTTGTTTTTTAAACAGACGACCAAGCGGCTAGCGGCGGATGGTTTACGTTTGGACTACGTTTGATCAATTTAGTCTATCAAATCAACACTTGGCTTGCCTGCCTGCAATAAAATCCAAAGATTTTTTTTAAATAAAGAAAAAACTCAATTTAAGCATATCACAATATTAGTTTAAACGTTTATTATCACCACCAGTGTTGGGAGTAATGCGTTACAAAAGTAATGCATTACAGTAACATTACTTTTTGCTGTAACGCAGTAGTGTAAGGCATTACTAATCAATTTTCAGTAATATTTTACTCGGTACATGTTCAGTAGCCTAATGCTTGCGTTACAACAAACTTTTCGCCCGCGAGACATTAACAAATCAAAAATCCCTCAAGTTCTATTTCCTGTTCGTGAATAGACGCGTGTGGTGTCATTCATCTCCCTCTGGCTGGTGGAACTTGTATTTTGTATTGTAACGTGGCATGATTTCAGCCTCTGAGCTCGAGGTCCGAAGCTATTGGCCCCGCCCGGTTCGCTGTAAGCCCTAACGCCAGTGTTGCCAGGGTCGCGGTTTTCCCGCACAATTGAAAAATTATGGAGCCGCGGGTTGCGGGTTTTTGGGCTACTTTCATAATGTACTGCGGCCGCCAAAATGTTTATTTATATTTTAAGCATAAATGTTAATTGATGAGATTCTTAATGTGTATTCATACTCAGATAAATACCTGGCAACTCCAGGACCGGGCCGTTCTCTAAAGTGTGGGGAACGAGTGTCTGTCTGACAGGCAGGCTACAGTACAGGGAGGGACGCGGGAGCTCAGCTCAACCAAAGAGGAAAATATAGCGGTGGTAATAGACAATACATCCGAATGATGTTTTTACCAATGTTTTGTAAGGTGCATGTCACGTTGCACAATGAAAGAAATCACGCATGAGTGTCCAACAGTTGATTCTTCCGGCTGCCAAATTTCACGTTTGAGCAGCTATACGCAGTCTCGAACAACTTAAACATTGACGTACTTGTACACATTATACATATTATGCAATAAATTCAACCATGCTTATTTCTTAAGCAAGTTTTTGCATGTCTTACGAACAGTGTTGGGTAAGTTACTCTCAAAAAGTAATTAATTACTAGTTACTAATTACATATTCAATAGTGTAATTAGATTACTGTACAAATTACTCTCTCCAAAAAGTATTTAGTTACTTATTACTAATTACTTTCTATATCCTATATCAACCTTGATTAGTTAAGTGATTCAAGGATAGAAATGAAACGGCTCTTTTAATTCATTCAAATAAATAATATAAAACTACATAAAGTAGTATTATCAACTGACCAATGTATTACAAATGTGAGAATTATACATTAAAGCACAGATTTTAAAGTTAGACTCTGAATTTTGATGTCAATTCCACTATTACACACACATATATTACACAAAGTATTTAGTTTAATTACATCAAAAGTAACTGTAATTAAATTACAGAAAAATAAGAGTAATCCCTTACTTTACTTTTTCAAGGGAAAAGTAATTAAATTACAGTAATTAATTACTTAGTAACTAGTTACACCCAACACTGCTTACGAAGAGAAAACACGTTTCTCGTCCGTTTCCGTGCGTGGCCTTGAGCACACATGGGATCTTTTTTAAAGGGACACTCCACCCAAAAACGAAAATTCTGTTATGGATAACTCACCCTCTAGTTGTTCCAAACCTGTATACATTTCTTTGTTCGGTTGAACACAAAGATATTTGGTAGAATGTTAGCAACTGAAAATTCTTTGGCATCATTGATATATACAATACCTAGGAAACCATTCAGATAAGTAAATATAGCAATAGAAACGTCTTTTGGCAGTTGTTAACTTTGATTTGACACCGGAAAATAATTGGGCTAGTTTTATTCCTGTTGGGCAGTTTTGAGGGGTCATTGGGCTGCTTTCAGGAAGCTAGTTAGCAAGATCCTTGTGACCAGCAGCAATGACAAGGTATGCTAACATTTACATGATGACTAGCTAGAATTCTATATAATCTAGTTCAGTAATGAGATGGGACTATTTTGTATTTAAATACCTTTGAAAAAAATTAATTGTATTTTGTATTTAAAAGTGTGTAATCTTAGTATTTTTGTATTTTCAAAATGAAATAATGCCAATTTTTAATAATGCCGATTTGCCAATCAACCTCCTTATTAGACTGCATGGGCAGTGTATTCAAATACATCCATTTGAAATACAAAATACTATTATTTTGTAATAGTATTTTGAATTTAAATGCATTTAATCTAGTATTTTTTTGTATTTATTTGTGTATAGCCTAGTTAATTCAAGAAATCTGAAGTCTAAAGAGGTTGATTGGCAAAAAGTATTTTGTATTTTTTAAATACAAAAATACAAAGACTTATTTTAGACGGTTAAGTTCTACTTCTGTAGTTATTTTGGTGAAAGTAACTCAAAAGTAATACAGGAGTCATGTAACGTATTACAATTCTGAGACAGTAATATTGTAAGGTAAGGGATTACTTTTAAATAACAGTAACAAGTAATCTGTAATGTATTAAAGTTTGGAAGTAACTTGCACAACACTGGTTATATGCCAATTGCATTAACATCAAACTTGTGTAAATTAATGGAAAGAATGGTGGTAGCCAGGTTAAACTATACAATAGAAAAGGAGAGTATTCTTTGCCCTCATCAAAGCGGTTTCAGAAAAGGACGAAATACTATGGACTCAGTTATATGTTTACAATCAGATATCAGAAGGCAATGGTGAATAAAGAGGTACTAGTTGGAGTGTTCTTTGATGTGGAGAAGGCTTATGACATGCTATGGAGAGAGGGGCTTCTAATTAAGTTAGATAGGATGGGCATTAAGGGGAAAATGTATAATTGGATAATGGATTTTTTACTCAATAGGACTATTCAAGTGAGGGTTGGGACAAGTTATTCCCGGACTTATACCATTGATAATGGAACACCACAAGGTAGTGTGTGTAGCCCAGTATTATTTAATATCATGATTAATGATATATTTTCTAATGTTGGACAGGGTATTGGTTAATCCCTGTATGCAGATGACGGTGATTTGTGGAAAAGAGGAAGAAATATGGCACATGTGATTATAGAATATACTGAGAATATACTGTGCAATGATAAGGCCAATTATAGACTATGGTTGCATAGTATACAGCTCAGCAGCGTCATACCTACTAAAGATGGTGAATGGAGCACAATCTCAGGCACTGAGAATAGCATGTGGAGCATTTAGAACGTCTCTAATTTCAGCCTTGCAGGTTGAAATGGCAGAAATGCCTTTAGAAATCCGGAGAACTAAACTGAAAATGGCATACTGGTGCTCTTTAATGGGACACATAGATTCTCATCCAGTTAAGGATGTGTTAAGAGAATGTTGGGAGCATGAGTATACTAGTTTTAATAGTTTTGGGTGGAATGGTGATAAAGATGCAAAGGATAGGTATAGATATTGTCATGAGAAATACGGTAGTCACGTCAATAATATCCCCTTGGTTGTACAGAATGCCTTGTGTGGATCTCCGAGTGAACTGCATAAAGAATGATAAGAACAGGTGTTTACCTTTGGAAGTAGCAGTGAACAGTTATTTGAACCAGAAGTATAATGATAGTGTCCAGATACATACAGATGGGTCCAAAAATCCAGAATCAGGAAATACAGCAGCAGCTATATGTACCTCAAATGGGTCATAACATTGTTAAAAGGCTTTCTAATGATGTTTCAGTATTTACAACAGAACTAGTGGCAATATTAATGGCAATGATGTGGGTGGATCAAAAATGTAGTCATATGCTCTGATTCTTTTTCAGCATTGTGCAGTTTAAAAAGTGGTAAATCAGATGCTAGACAAAACATCCTATATGACGTATTACAGATCCTACACAGAATTAATCCGCTAGATACATATATTGCATTTATATGGGTACCAGCTCACGTAGGAGTGGAAGGGAACGAGTCGGTGGATAAAATGGCAAGGGAGGGATTGAAGAAGAATGAAGTTGATATTAAGATACCGTTATGCAAAGCTGAAGCAAAGTGTATAATAAAGAAAGCTGTTTTAAGCATATGGCAAGAGAAATGGAATAAGGAGTTTCAAGGAAGACACCTTTTTATTATCCTAGATAAGGTAGGGAGTGAAAGGAGTAAATATGGAACCAGAAGAGATGACACTATTATATCGAGGCTACGTATTGGGCACACCAGATTAAACCAACATTTGCACATGATAGGGAAAAGTGAGACAAGCGGGTGTGAGCACTGTGGGGTGACAGAAACAGTGGAGCATGTGTTAGTCCATTGTGAGGCATATAGTAGTGAGAGAGCTCAACTTGTTGAAGATCTTAAAGAATTGAAAGTCCAACTAACAATTAAAGAGTTATTCCAGAGTGCACAGAAAGAATCTAGAATATACACTATTTTATTTAGGTTTCTGAGAGAGTCACGTTTGTTACACAGAATTTAAGGTTGTTAAATATACATATGTATAAAGATTTATAAGGAAATAGTATTTTATTTTTATTTATTATTATTATTATTTTAAGATTATTTAGTATTTCCACTTCCTACTCCTTGGTCTTCACACTCCATCCCAGTAGGTGGCGGTATGCACCTGAACAAGTTGCGACCCGCCAATAAAAACACACACAGAGAGAGACAGACCCAGAACACTGGTAGATCTTTCAAATTCCTTCTAGTTTTTGCAGTATTTAATTTAGGGTGTCATACACGTATGGGTTAATTATGAGTAAATATGGTTTAAAACATTAAGCATGAGCTGGCTTAGATCGGTGCGTTAGTAACTACGTTATGCTAAAAGCGTGACAAAAAATATCACAGCTGGAGTTGGGTTGTTCAACTTCTGAGTTCTGACAAGACCAATGTAACAATTGAAATATAAGCAGTAGTTATGTGAAAACAAGCCTGTAGGAATTTAACAGGTGGTAATCGGAATTATTTTTATTTTGTTATAAAGAATGATGGAGTATTTGCCAGACTCTAACGCCAGATATAAAGACGTGGACTACTGGAATGAGCGCTACCGGACAGAGGAGAGTTTCGAGTGGTTCGGAGATTTCACCAAATTTGAGCATCTGATCAAAGAGCATGTAGGGGTGGAAGAAAATATTTTGATATTGGGTAAGTTTGAGCCGAAAATATTTTCTTCTCGTAAATGTGATTGATTCATATAATTTGCTCGTTGATGAAGTTGACTTAAAGATGTGAGCGACAGGGGGCGCTGCTCCACTGTTTATGTCTTGGCAAAATTAAAGGGACAGTTCACCCAAAAATAAAACTTTTGTCATGAATTACTCAACCTCAAGTTGTTCCAAACGGAGATTTAGAACGGTTTGTTTTCCTAATTAATAAAAAAATTATACAATAGTTCTTTGTACTATGGTAGTCAATGGTGTCCCAGAAATCTCAGTTGCTAACATTCTTCCAAATATCTTGCTTTGTGTTCAACCAAACAAAACAATTTATACATGTTTGGAACAACTTGAGGGTGAGTAAATCATGACAGAATTTTCATTTTTGGGTGAACTATCTATTTAAATTTAGGCTAATAACACAGGTTCACTCCAAGGTAACGCGCAAACTATAAATAAAATTATAATATATTATACCTAAATATACAATACGATTATATCGCATCACATTGTTTTTTTTAGCCTGATCAGACAATGTCAGTGAATTTGTGGTGTATTGGAGGTGATGGACCACTACTAGAATTTCTCCTTTTTCATCATTTTTTGTGTTCCCATTTGGAATACTTCACTCAATCCCTGGGTTCCCTAGGCCTAGGGAAACTGTACATATAATACATAAAGAAAACTATCATCATGTCCTCAGGTCAGCATGCATGCTTTTGATACTGAATGTTTAACGAACATTTTTTCTTTTCCATAAAATTGTTAGTTTAAAAATGAATGAATAAATAAAGATAGATACACATGATTTTTGTGATGAGCATTAGCTGGCACTGAGAACAACTGCTTTTTATTGCATAACTGCAGTACTGTAGCCCAGCTCTAGGGGCAGTGTAGTGATGGGAGAATAAATGTGTGGATGCAGAATACAACTTTATGTATTCAACTGGAGCTGTAATGAAGATGAGTGCTCTCTCAGAGCTCCAGATCTGTTCTTCAAATCAATAACACCAGCATGCACCCCCAGGGGCTGGTTCGGCTATATCTCAGTCCGATTACCAGACTACCCCATTCATTGTGACAAAACAATAGTGATGTTTGTCAGTGTTAGGTTGGAGGCTTGTGAATGCGGAACGTAGGTTGTCTATCTAGTGTTTAGAGGCATGCAATTTGCATAAATGCAAGTTATTATGTAAACAAAGATAATGGTATTTATTCTGATCTAAGTGGGTTTAATTGTGGTGTCATTTGTCTGTGACAAATAAAGACCAAATGATTAAACATCGAGTATAGAACTAATAAATATCTGCATTATTTGTATTTCTCTGTTGCTGTCTCTCCTCTTATGGGCACCCTTTCCACACCCACATCATGTTCCCACAGCAGGCCACAATCACAAGAGTGACGCTCTCTGTGACCTTTTAGAGCTGAGATGATATGAAAGTTGAGAATACGTTCCTACACGGCACGCACACTTCTCTTGTGTGCTTTACCTGTGACCTCTGACCCAGTAAATGTAAACAGCTTTTCTATATGTATTAGTCCACTTGGATTGCTTTTTTCTAGTTGCTGAGGAAAAGTTTGAATGTGTATTGCTTGGTGTAATGGGAGTTTTTTATTCATCATGTGATTATGAAATGTTCTCTGTATCATTTCTTAAACAATATTTGTGTAAGTCCTCTAATGCATCAAGGCAGATTTGGATGATTTTTATTACTTCTTCAAACTTCTTATTTTTTTCACTTTGACTGGCAGCTGGCACCACAACATAACTGTCCTCTCTTACCCATAATGCACTTGCTTCGGGCAGATTCCTGAGCAAGCTATTAAAGCTGTGTGTGTGTGTGTCTCAGCTTTCTGCAGTTGTGTAATAGTTTGTTGTTTGAGGAGATAAGTGGAAGCCCCACAGCCAGTGTTCTCAGATTCTTTAACAGGGAGAGGCAGTTCAGATCCCATAATGCTTTTCACCAGCATGTGTACATGAAGTGACATATATTGCACTTTGTACTGCAAACTTCTGCAGTTCGTCAAGAACGTTTAAAGACGTTCATCAAACGCACTCGCCTATCCCAAAGTTATCGGTCTGGCTAGTGGCTAGAAATATAACAATTAATTTATAATGATACTCATTTATATTAGGGGTGTAACGGTGCGCGTATTCGTACCGAACCGTCACGAGCTGTCGAGGGGTAAATTCCAAAATGAAGTTATCATTCCTATGCCCTGCTCCCTTCGAAGGGCAGAGCCCTTGTAGTTTAGACTTTGGAGTGAACAGGGCATTTGCGTGCCGTTATGTAGACCAGTGGTTTTCAACTCTGGCCCGCGAGATCCATTTTCCTGCCGAGTTTAGCCCCAACTCTGATATAAAACACGTGAACAAGCTAATCAGCGTCTTTAGGAATAGATGCATTCAACTTAATGCACTGCGCAAATCTATCGGCGTATGACATTTAAGTACCGCGATAGTGATTCAAGTGCAGATTTCTCGGTACGCATTTGAATCGCTCTCGCGGTACTTTAATGCGATATGCCAAACAATCTGCGCAGCCCAGCATTAAGTTGAACGCGTCTGTTCCTGAAGTCACTGATTAGCCTCTTCAGGGGCCTCATGTACGAAGACTTGCGTTGATTGCTTACTAAAACATTGCGTACGGACAAAGCTGTAAATGTGCGTATGCACAAAAAAACTCATGCCAGACATGCACATTCTCACGTTAATTTCACTGTTAGTACATCCGACCGTGAGTGTGAAAGCTGGCGTACGCAAAGTTTTTGTGTGTACGCGGCGTTGATACGTGAGGCCCCAGGTGTTTTATCAGAGTTGGGGCTAAACTCAGCATGAAAATGGATCTCGCGGGCCAGAGTTGAGAACCACTGATGTAGACGTTTGGAATGCACTTGGCAAAGTAAGCAACGTAATTTCCTCATTATCTTCAGCTGGCATGTTCCTGTGACAACGAAGCATTGTGTCCGTCAGCAGATGTCGCTGTTTTAATGGCATAACTTAAGCATAAAACCTAACTGTTTGCAAATAAACAATACATTTTATATTTTAAAAAGTTCTTAAAATATTTACATTTATGCATTTGGCAGATGCTTTTATCCAAAGCAACTTACATTGCTTTATCCTATACATTTATACATACTGTAGGCATGTGCAATCCCTGGGATTGAACCCACAACCTTGCTTTGTTAACGCAATGCTCTTACCACTGAGCTACAGGAAAGCTATAAAATATGCTATATAATATATAAACACTAATATATATAAAATTTAAAAATATAAAATCGTTTATTTGCAAACAGGTATTATGCTTAAGTTATCTGCTGACGGACAAAATGCTGCATTGTCACAGGAACATGCCATCTGAAGATAATGAGGAAATCAAATTACGTTGCTTACTTTGCTAAGTGCATTCCAAACATCTACATAATGGACGCAAATGCCTTTTTGCGATCCGAGGGATCTGCCCTTCGAAGGAGTAGGGCATTGGAATGATGACTATATTTGGAATGTTGCCTGTTACGGTTCTGTACGAATACACGTACCGTTACACCCCTAATTTATATGATTATTTTATTGTATATTCATTGCATTAAATTAAATTAAAACTACTCGACAGTTATTGATTCTTTGCAGAGGTCTACCGCAAGTTACGCTTGGGCCACATAGGGTTTGTTTATGTTGTTGCTGCTGAAACGGCTATCAAAACTAATTTTTTTAAATGGCTCGTTCAGAAATTCTCATGATAATGAATCCATAGCCATTAGCACATTAGCATAGGATCACCGTTATTTGCATTATAACACCTATTTAGTGTTAGCATCCTGACACGCCTGAATTAACGATAGTGTGAACTACCAATGTGCTTATACATTTACATCAAATTTGCATGTAAAAATATTACAGGTGCAGTACAGTAAGAAAAGGTACAGTAGCAAAAAAGCTTTTAAGACAATGAAATTCAACAATGTTCACAGTATTTCAGAAGGAAACTGGATATGGAATACAATGTGCAGGCCTTGGTTGTAAAGCTGCTTTGAAATGATATGCATTGGGAAAAACAATGGGAATTCAATTGAATGGTCTCTATAGATACAGATAAAGAACAGAGGAAATCAAATCCTGCCATAGTTGCCCATTCATGTCTCTGTGATACTCTGAAAAATTATTTTGTGGTCTCGGATATTTTTTGGAAATGTGTTTTGTGGTTCATATCGTAGGGATGTTTCATTTTTCGTATTTTTTGTGGAGATCAACAGCACGCCACAGATGCTGTCAGTGGTGTTTGACTCGTAGAACAGTCCTTGAATGTTGTGTATCTGTATATAGGTATCAGCGTATTTCTAGTATCTCTTTCCAAGTGCTTTTTTCCACTCAGTCACCGGGCAAACTTATTGGAGTCATTGCTGACAGAATGGAAAGAGCACACAGTGAGAAGGAGGGGGGTCTTTGAAGTGCCCGTGGCCGCTTGTACCCGACACCATTAGCAGGGTCCTCCCCGTACACACACTTCTCTCTGTCTCTTTCTCTCTTGTGCACAGCTATACCTTCCTGGAGCATCGAACGACTTAACGAAGAACAGGAGAACCATTCAAGTATCTTTTATTTTGCGTCGGAATACTCGCATTTAATCTGCAGTGAAATCGCAATGAGGTTGAGCGAAATGATTGTTGAATGAGCAGCATTGAATTGAGACTGTAAAATAACATTATGAGTCACTGTCAGACAGAAGGGCGTGAGTCAGCACACACAGTTCGCACTGCGAGTGTCATCTCTCTTCTTCTCCGCATTACCCTCTCGGGGGTCATGTAAGATGTTTTAACCCACTTCTGTGCTACGACAAGCACGCGCGTATCTTACTGTCCAGATCAGCCACAGCTGTGTGTGAGACACCTCGCACTTTATGAATGAATCAATGAAAGGATGAATGGACGAGCGAGTGAATGAAACGTGGGGGATGGGATGGCTGCAGTGTTATGGTATCTCCTGGGCCCCGCCCATCCTGTTGTGTTCCTTCTCCTCTTTGTCCTCTCGTCTGATTGGCTGAGAGGCTTCAGGCTACTGCAGTCATATGGGGGTTATCCCCCCATTTCCTCAGCACAAGGACTGCAGTTTATGAATGAAAGTGGGAAGAAATGAATGAATATATGGCTTGCATGTATTGTGTTCATGTTGTGGTCATAAATTCTATTTATTTGAATACTGCATATGCATGAGAATGTTTCACTATATTCATATGTCATATGTAATTTTGGCAGCTGAATGTGTAAAATAGACCTTTGTGTGATAGACCTTCATTTTGTTATGCTGGTATACAAGATGTTTTGTATAAACACTTGTTTTGTAGAATATGTGTTGGATCTATAAATGTGTTACTTGTTTGTTTGTGCATCACTGTATCTGTTTCTGTCTCACTGTTACTCGTGTCTGGAATATTAACTGGGTTACCCGGGCAACAGAGCTCGGATGATAGATGGGCTCTCCTCCGGTAAATGGGCCAGTGGATGCTCATGAAAGAAAATGGTTTGTGTGTGTGTGTAATTTATGAAAGGGTTCGTTTTCGACCGTATATCGCCCTACTCCCCTTTGCTGATTCACATATTCATTTATTTCCTGTGTGATTTTCTCTTGTAGGTTAATTAACTTGAACATACACCCACGTACACTTTTCTGAGACCTTTAATTTGCTCAGCACATAATCACGGCTCTGCCTTAACCTATGAATCAGACTGTTAGATCAGTATAGAAGTTTTATTTTCCGCTTGGACCAGGACAAAGACTGAATTCTGAGTGGTGCATTGTGGGATCCACTGGAATGTCTTCAGCTGGTTACAAGAAACAAAAAATATATATATTTAAAGAAATAGCTCACCCAGAAATGAAAGCTTTCTTGTGATTTGCTTACTTTAATGCCATCCCAGATGACTTCCTTTCTTCAGATGAACGCCATTATATAGGGATGCACAGATTAGGATTTTCCATGGCCGATTCCGATTTCCGATTTTTTTGCATTTAAGCAACAAACAAGAAAATTTTTTGAGTATAAACATCATGTTTATTTGGTTTTTCACAGGCCAAACTGGCTTTGGCTATTGAAAACAATAACTGTAACCATCTTAAATTAAAGGCAGTAACTGCACAATAAGCACATTCAATCCAAAGATGGTTCAGATATTTAGCATTTAGCTATTTTTCAATTGGGTTTAAAGTTAAACTACATAAAACTGGCCTTAAAAATGAATACATCAACTGTATTCATGTGAAATTAAAGGCAACAACTGCATAGTTCAACAGATTAAACAACTCAATCAACACAATATCAACAACCCGAACAGAGACGTTTACTTATCAGCACTCAGTTTTTGTTTTTCAGTTTGGTGTAAAGAAAAAAGGATTTATCAGTGAAAGTAAATTAAACCAAAGTATATAAATAAATTATTCCAAAATGTTAAATCAAATAAAGATTAGTGCTGGTGCTTTTTAAATCAAAGTAAGTCAAAAGGCTATAATTTTAATGTAAAATAAAAAGAATCATCCTTAACAGAACTGACGTTTATTTCTGGGTTTTTAAAAGTGAATGCACGTTCTTTACAAAAAGAAGCATTTCAACTTTGTCACAACTTAGTCTGTTTCGTTTCTCATCCAACACGTGAGAAGCTAAGCTAAACAAACATTCGCTGTCCACGCTTGTGCAAGGCGCAGACAGTTATGGTCGCGCAACTTCAGGGAGTGCAGGAAAGCGGCTCCGCTTCTTGGTAGTTGTGACTCAGACAGATAGATCTGCATTTCCAGTGCTGTAGGGCAGCCCGTGTCCTGAATCCTGCTGACAGATTTCGAAATACTTCCACGCTAATGACATGTTTGCGATTGATTCGAATGTGATCTGTGTATAGGTACCCTTTAAATCATGAGATGATTTACTTTGAGTAAACTTCCTTTAAAGTTTTGCTAACTGAACCAGAAAAACCAAACCTTAGAAACCAATGTAAAGGGTTCAAGATGACGTCATCAAGGCCTGATAGACTGACGTCAAGCAACAGCTCAATACGTAATGTGAAATTTTACAGATATTCATTGGGGATATATTACGTAGTTGCATATGGGCAATACTGAATGCGTAAACAAAAATGAATTAGTAAAGTTTAAATGGTTTGTTCGTGTTAGTTGACTAGGTGGTGCAGAACAAATACTTTATCAAGCAACTACTCATACACATGCCTAGTTTGAACATTAAACCGGAAGCATTACTTAGATATTTAGTATAGAAATGTTTATGTGTGTAAATGTGCAAGGACTGGAAGTTCTCTTGTTGTGTTTGAGTACACAGATGGAGTTTGTTCACAGGAAGTGAGTTTATCGCCCTTGTGTCTGTCACATAACATCTTGTGTCCTCCTGACAGTTTTCCATTCTGACTAACAAACAGCAAAATCTCCAAAGCAGCAGAAGCGTGTGTGGGAATACTGTGTGTTACTGTGTCCCATCTCACAAAAATTTGTATTAATCTAGATGTGAAAAAGTGTGTGAAACTCAAAGTGTTTCTGTCACCACTGAGTGTTCGTGTAATAGAAGAGTGTGATTTTGATACAAAAACCTCTTCTGCACATGAAATCGTTGAAAAGGAGGATTAATAACAAAAAATAAAGCATTTACTTTATGCTTTGATTTTTTGCATTTATTAGGTACATGTTACGTATTTCCTTTTATTATAAGTAGATGTTAAATAAACTCTTGTCAAGCATAAAATAAAACTAGCATGGGAAGTATGTTTACATTACATTTAGCTACTGTATTTGCTTATCCGCATTGACTTACACTATATTCAGGCTTCAGTACATTTATTCATTCGTTCTCAAAAGTGTAATTTATTCACCCATATGTTCATATATGTTCAAAATCTGTATATGACTCTTTCTTCTGTGGAACACGAAAGAAGATATTTCTCAGTGAGTTTGGTATCCATACAATGGAAGTCAATGGGAAGGAACCAGTGTTGTTTGGTTACCAACATTCTTCAAAATATCTTTTGTGTTCTTCAGAAGAAAGAAAGTCAGACAGGTTTGGAATGACAAGATGGTAACAGGGTTTTTCCTGCATAGAGAAATTGGAGGCGGCCGCCTCCGTCAAATGTTGTGCCGCCTCAGGCTCTCGCCAAAATTATGTTGCGAGTCTTCACAAGAAATGCTGCGTGCATTTAACAGACTGTTATTTGTAACTGCAGTTGCGACACCACAGTGGAGGTGCTGTTTCGTTATCAGCACACTGAGGTGCTAAAAAGAGTTGCAGAACAAGAGCCAGCCTGTGTTTCAGGGCTGTTTGTTTTGCATCCAAGTACGTTTAATTTCTTGAAACTTATTAAATTAACATGACGTACATCATTGTAATGTCTTTAGCTGTGCAGTTGGATCGTTGAATCAGCGTATACCGTACACAGCGAGTTCGCCAGTATGAACGCACTTTGCTTTCAGAACGACTCGCAAACGAATGACTCATTTGAACCGATTCATTTAAATTATTGAACTTTTCAGTCACTAGCGAATATAAGAGATCCTTGAATCATTTAAAGTGAACCACAGAGAATGCAAGATGTGAATGAGCTTTGCTCATTTAGAAATACTATTATTATTGTTAATTCAGTTGTGGGCTGAAAAGTTAGTTGAAATTATAAAAAAAATTTATTTGATTAAAGAAACATTTCTGTTTGGTTGAATAAAAGTAATGTTTTATATAACTTAATAATTGTCATTTTTATCTAATTTTATTAGAACTTTTAATATGTCAAACTCAAAGTCACTTTGGTTAAGCCACTTAAAGGTACGGTAGGCCTATTTGTGTGTGTACAAGATCAGGATGGCACCACCTCAGCCTCATTTTGAGCCAGGAAAAACCCTGAGTAAATAACTGATGAAAGAATGTTTTATTTTTGGGTGAATTATCCCTTTGAAAGGGTTTTATAGTGTTTATATTTACATATTGTAGCTCATGGCTAGTCAACTGGCGGCCCGTTGACTAGCTCATGGCTAGTCAACTGGCGGCCCGCCAATCATCTTTACCTGGCCCGTTGCCTTAACATTTCAAATAAGTGGAGAGACTTTAAGAAAGGTGTGCTTTAAGAAATGCACGTCCTGAGACGCCACACAGTGCTCGAATTGAGTCAACTCTTATGGGGGGGTCCCCATCATAAGATTTTTTTTGGTGGGGGTTAGTCTCGCAATATACAATTTATACACAACATATTTGATCATAATATGCATAATTATATACTATTTATTAAAAACAGGCTTACATAAAAGAACAGGCTTCTTTTACTGTATTATGGATCAAATCAATGCAGGCTTTGTGAACAGAAATGACTTTTGAACAGTAGTGTACGTCCAACAGAATAATTCTAGCATTATTTACCAATGTAGTATTTACTATTTTCCCTAAAAATAACTGGATGATTGACAGTTTGTGATAATAATGTTTGTTCCAAAAGACTTGTTTAAATGCAAGAAACTAGTTTATTAGATATTAAAAATATTATTTGTGACAGACCGGCTTTCAGTCTGTGTGTTAGTGTTGTGGGGATTTTTCAACGATTTCAGTGCAGTTTACATAGTTACGTCCAGTAGGTGGCGGCAAGGGACTTTTATGAGTCAGTCAGCAGACTATTCAACCATTTCAGTCCAAAAGTCTGCTTTATTCAGCTTTATTCAGGAACTAACTATGGCTATCAATATGTCAATCATGGCTATTTCAAGAGTGAATTCCGCATTTATATGCCGATGTAATTCCCGAAACTTTGCAGCGTGTATGTGACGTTGGTCTTAGCAGCATGAAAAACAAGTTTTATACAGTTCTGAATGGATTATATATAGCACATAAACCGCACAACGAGCACTCCCTTTACAATTACTAAAAAGCTGTCACTCATCTTCATCGAGATCTGTAGCACCCCAGAACCAGGCCTAATAATAATTCATGCAAGGAATACAAAAGCCCCGACATGGAGTTGATAAATATAGTGGAAAGATATAGAGAGAGAGAAAATTACCCCTCAAAAAAGTAGAAGCTTCCTTCCTCTTCCCGACTGCGAGTGGAGGTTTATTATTCTCCATTTTTTAGCTGAAGTTAGCTTCACCGGAGCGACGCCTATCAAGCAGTCATGTCAAGATGTCCTGCGCTTAGTGGTCTTTAGACGTGGGGCGGGGCTTTTAAAATTTAAAGAGACATGACAACTAGCCCATAAACAAACTTAATATAAATTATTGTAAATAATTGAATTTAATCACATGAATTTAATCACATTTGTCATTATTATTTTTACTCAAATAAAAATATCTGAGGGACCCCCAAGTCCATTTTTTACTTCATATGGGGGGTCCCGGATCCCCCCAGCCCCCCTTCAATTCGAGCACTGACGCCACATCTTTGAAAGTCCAAAACGCCGTTACACTCAATACAAAAGTAATTCCCGCGGCTCATATTGACGCCTTATAAAGCGATTTGATCGGCCTGTCAAAGAAACGTAATGTTATTTACAACGTTCTAATCCGCAATGCACAGCCACAGGCAGTTGGTTTGCACACGCGATAGGTCGCGTTCCAAAACGTGTCTTGTGCCCTTGAAAGTAATTGCAAGAAGGGTACTACACCACGTGAACTGTTGTCTCAAATAAGGGAAAACTGTGTTGTTTTAATACTGCATTCATTATGTATGATTTAAATGGCTATACTTATGAAAAACGGCTGTTCATCTCCCTCCAGAACTTGCTCTTCAAAGGATCTGCCCTTCTAAGTGCATGAGGCAAATGAATGCGATTGGAATTCACCCAAAGATGCGATAATAGCGTTCAGTTTCTTGCACAGATCATTTGATTCGCTTTATAAGATGGCAGTTTAATGTCACAAGGGGCAGGGATTACTTTTGTGCTGAATGTCTTAGCGTTTTTGACTTTTATTGTTTTGACTTTTATGAATTTAAACAAATATCTTCATAAATATCTTCTTGAAAAACAATGCCACCCACATCTTCAATGTACTGGGGGTGAGTAAATTAACAGTAATTTTTGGGTAAACTAATGCATTAAGGAATATAAAATACAATTAAAAAGACAATATCCCTTTTAATTAAATATCATGAAAATGCACAAACTGGATACAATATTTGTGTGCATGTTTTAATATATGACCTACAAGTAACAGCAACAAAAACGGTATAAAAGGAACAAAATGCAATAAATAACAGAAATACAAAATAACAGAAGAAATGAGGATATGGTTAAAAAAACTGGCCCGCATCCTATTTATACTTTTGGAATCTTGCCCAACCTTGCCCTCTTCAAAAGTAGTTGAAGACCCCTGTTGCAGCTCCTTTTATCAACCTTGTCTGTTTTACCTGTCTGTCTATCCATCTATCTGTCTGTCTGTTTTGTTTATTTGCATCTGTTTGCCCATCTGTCTTATGATCTCTCTGTCTGTCTGTTCATCGGTCCATCTTTCTATTCTTCTGTCGTTGCGTTTGTACGACTATCGATCCATCTGTCTCTCTGTCGGTCTATAAATCTATTTATCTCTCCTATTCCTTCTCTCAGATCTGCTGCAGGGGTCTTAAAGAGTTTCTTCTCTCCACATCTGATATTAACGACAGCGAGAGGAAAAGCGAGTCCCGTCTGCTGTTATGTAATGCAGTTCAGCATGCACCTTATACATGTCCGCCAGCAACTTTACTGTCACCTTATAAAGCATGCATGACAGACCCTGTCTTTCTCTGCTGCTTTCTTTCCCCTTTTGAGTGTGGGTTTCTTTTCATAAAAGCTATACTTAGCCCTTCTTTAATAAAATGATTAATTAAGCAAAGCAACAGCTACCTTCCTCAATAACCTCTGTCTGCTTTACATATGCAAACACAGATAGGTGGATGTCGAGGGCCAGTGTGTGGGTATGGCATGCTTTCATCTACACATGAATTCACATGCAGATCACTTTGTCTTTTGTCTGCTGCCCTTAGTGGATCAGACATGGATTGATCTGTTTCTAAGCAACAGTCGCATCTGTAGAGTTTCTGTTCTTCCCGGCGCACTTACCGCTGCAGACTCTTCAGCATCATTCATATTACCGGTGGATCGCTCTGCTAACAGGCTAATATGTTTTTAAAGTCTAAAACAATGCTTTCACGAGTAGGCTGGAAAAGCATAACTGCTTTTAGGTTTTGTTCCATTTTTAAAATGTGGATGGTGATTCACCCACAGAGGTAGTAATGGTTAACGTTATATTCATAATGATTGTATTTCCTATTAAAATTACGTGAACGTTGTGATTATTTGTGAATATTATTGACAAAATGTTTAAGAAGCATGCGTTTTTGTTTATCGCTCAGCTTTTTCTTTTTGATAATACGAAATCCTATAGAAAGATCCTATTGACCTACAGTTTTGAATAATATGTCATCCCTGCGGCACCGTACACTGACCTTACATATATTGGGACACAAGTATACTTATTTACATTGTGTCGCTTCTTCTACGTCATTGATGTCAGTTTGACCTCCCAGGACGAGTTTTTTGTGGTTGAATTAAAATGCTGGATCTCTCTCGGCTACAAACTGCTGACTGCTGTGTAATTCTGCTGAGACAACTGGTGCAGAAGAGGTCACTGATTCTGACCTGAGATCAGCTCTCGCCTAGTTTCACGATCAAGATCCCATTCAAATTTGAACCCTCCTTGAACCCCTAATTGTTTAAATTTAAATATGTCATATTAAATTTGATATGAGAAAGTGAATAATAATAATATTGTACATTACTATTTTATTTTATTATCTTAGATTTTATGCAGCTGTATGTTAGTGTTATTTAAAGTTGCAGTCCAAACTTGTTATGGTTAAAATAAAAAATATAAAAATGTATAAAATAGTTTGAAAATGAAAACTGTTTGATAATGCTGTAGAGAAATTTTTGGCTTTAGCACTGAGGAAGTTGTGGGTGTGTGTGTGTGGTGTTAGACAGCTGAGCATTCTGGCTGCAGATTTGATGTCAGAATAAAAGTAGCTCTGTGTAGTTGTTTTCCTGTGGGAGTGCAGAGGCTGTCAGCGTTGTCTGCCCTTTTCAACAAGATAGGCAGAGGAACAGAAGAGCACAGTCTCTTTTCCCCTCGCTCTCTGTCTCTCTCTCTCTCTCTCTCTCTCACACACACACACGCACGCACGCACGCACGCACGCACGCACGCACGCACGCACACACACACACACACACAGGTTCTCCTCTGATACCCTTTCTATCATGACATTGTGTGCTTTGTAATCCAACAGATGGCCAGAGATGTATGCCGTATATCCAAATCCTCTGCAATTCTTCTGCACACATGGAACAGGATAATCAATTTTATAATCTCTCTCTCGGTCCCTGCATGTGTGTCAGAATAATTGTGGTTCAGTTAGTTTTCTGGTGCTCTATCACATTCTCTTAAATTCCGCTCATCTTTAGCTAACTCACATTATGCAGTTCTGCCAACTCCAGGGCCGGATTTAAGAGGATGGGGGCCCCTGGGCTTGAGTTGTTTTCTGGGCCCCCCGTACTATTTAAAATCATGTGTTTGTTAGCATTAGTAAATGTTTTTTTTCTCCAATGACTAACAATGACACGTGTTCATTGGTTTACATGTTTATAATGCTTGTTTTGACAGTGGGAGCCACAAGTGGTGCATTTATAGCGTGTAGGAAGTTTCAAACATACTTAAATGTAAAATCCAGTCAACATTACAATATCAAGGGGACTAATATAGTTTTTGACATAATCATACAGCCCTACCATTATGTATTTTAAAATTAAATTTATTGATCCATAATAAGAAAACTACTAAAAAGTAACAAATGTGTGTGTTTTGCCTGTATTTCTGGAGGATCTTGAGAGATTATACGTCTCGGATCTAAAATTTGGGAACACCTGCATTAACATGAAACCAACAATGAGCAATACAGTTGTCAGCATTTATTAATCTTGTTTATTGTTAGTTAATGCCAAATACAATTGTTCATGTTAGTTCATGGTGCATGTTCAATGTTTTTAAAAATATTAGTAAATACTGAAAATAAAGATGAACAAATGCAGACATGTAATCTAATGCTTAACTAATGTTAACAAATGCAACGTGTAAAGTGTTAAAATATATTAGTATTCTATTGCAATTCCATCAGTAAAGCATATGACAGATCTATGAGTTTGAAATGCACATTAAAATTGTATTCATATAATGAGATGAAACGTCTTATTATGGCTTAAATAGTTTCATAATAATGAGATGGGTCCATAGTTTTGTAAGTCTAGTTAACTGAGGTTGTGCAGGGCAAATAGGGCACCCCTCTGTTATAAATCGTTTTAATTACTTTATACTAACATAACATCATTTTACATGTCAAATTCTTAAATGTAAATCTAAGAGACGTTTAATGCAGCTCACAGGCCATGAATCCATGAATGGTATATCTGCAAGGTATCATCTTAATTTAGCATTTACATTTTGCCAGAGATCTCAACGTCAGAAATGAAATAACTATCTAAACGCAGTTTGAAAAAGCACGAGCAGTTTTCAGCAGTTTATTATGGATAAGATTAGGAATAAATGTGTGCATATTAAACTGTGTGGCTTTGAAAGTCTGTTGTGGTAAGCCTATAAGAATGAAAAACTTATTTGCAAATGCATTAATTCAAAATTCTAATAGACAAACACTTTTTCTTTATTTGTCAGTTTCTTTATTCCTTTGACGAGATCAATTGTCTGCACTCTAGGAACATAGTCATTATTTCAGGCTTTATTTTAGAAAGGCAACCGTTACATTTCAATGCAAGAAAAACACCACGTTGGCGCCAGCGCCGGCCCTGTGGTTAGTGTGCCAACATTTTGCGCCAGTGCACTTGCGGCCCGACCAGAGTTCGATTCCGGCCTTGAGCATCTTTTGCCTGAACCACTCCCCTGTCTCTATCTAATGCTTTCCTGTCTGTCTTCCACTGTCCTTTCAAAATTAAAGGTAAAAAGTAGACAAATGTGTACACCTCTGGTCTGTGCTCAAAATTTAAAGGGACAGTTCACCTAAAATTGATGAAAGTAATGAAATTGTTATCAAATGTTATTACAATCACAATACTTCTAATGCAAGTTTTTTTTTACAACTTTCCTCCATCCCATACCCTCTGCAGTTCCTCCACAACATAACCCAATCCCCCCCAAGCTGAACTCTATGGACTTTGGTTGACTATCCCCGTGGGGACAGTCCATAGGCGTAATGTTTTTATACTGTACAAACTGTATATTCTATCCCCTATCCCTAAACCTAAAGATCATAGAACACTTTTTGTATTTTTAGATTTGTAAAAAATATTGTTCTGTACAATTTATTAGCTTTTTTGCCCCTGGGGACCTCAATTTTGGTCCCCACGGTGACACGAGTCCCCATGTGTTGGTGTGTATTCAGGTTTAGGTCCCCACCGGGATATACAAACATGAACGCACACACACACACGCACACACACACACACACACACACACAGAGAGACACACACAGTTTGTGTTGGTGTCTGCTGTGTATGGTGTGGTTAATTACTCTCATCTGTTGTCTCTTGTATATTAGCAGTGACTTCTGTTGTAGGGTCACAGGTCAAGGCAGGACCATGACACCTCATGTACAGAGGTCAACACTGAATGTGTGTTACTCAATGTGTTTGTGTGTATTTTTGTGTCAGAGCACAGCTTGTGCACTAGCAAGGTTTATTGAGTCAAAAAAATAATATAGTAAGACCTTACTTGTGCATGTGCGTGTGCTTTATGAATTCAGAGCCAGCGAAAGACATTAAGTATGAGATTAAGTTGTTTGTTGTGTGGAGTGTGTGTGTCGGGGCAGAGGTACAGCCAGACGTTTAAAGCATTACATCATCCTAACAGGTCAAGAGAGATTGTGTGGTGAGTGCCACATGGACCAGCTGTTCTCTCTGCCTCTCTCTCACTCTTTTCAATCTGCCTCTCATAATTTCAATTTAGGTGTGCTTTATTGACTAATATTTTGCATTGGTATTAGCAAAGCACAAATATTTAAATAGGTCTGCATGAAAGAAAAGTAGAGCAGTAATATACTTTAAAAAAAACCCCAAAGCATTTAATGTGCAGTGATGAATAAATAGGATGACATAAAGTTATAAAACAATGTTTGAACGTCTCATTTTGTGACGGGCAGACAGATTGAATAAATGGGATGATGGGAAACGTGTGGCACACAGTATGTTTTTTTTTTGGTATATTCTTTCTTTTTTTAGAGACAGATAGCATTGCATTTTACTCTGTTGTTGTCTTATTAGTATTTTGTGTAACTTATTTTGTTTTGTGTAAATTCAATTGTGTATCTTTGTGATGTTAGTGAAGCATCACGGCTAGCTGAGGAAATAGACTTGTTTCTTTGCTCAACTCGTTCTTTGTACACTAAAGTTGTACGTTTGCCATTACATAAGCATCAAAGCATTATCGGAGCAGAGAGAATTCTAGGATATCCCTTCCAGCAGGAGACACTAATGACAAAGCACTTAGAAACAAGGGCTTATGGGCAATACAGCTGCATCACATATAACAGTTGAAAGCGAGAGGGATAATGTGCAACTTCATTCATGTTTATTCATGACATGGCAAAAAATGAAAGCGAGCATAAATATTTATACAGGCTTCCTTTCTGAGAAAGAGGTCACAATTAAGTTAAAGAGGAGTGAAGTGTCCTCTATACCTCCTTGCATCCCTTCATTGCTCTTTCTCTCTTTCTCTGTCTGTGTACAGATTGTGGTGAGTAAGCTCTTTAATCCCTCCGTCCTGCACTCATTGTCCTACTGTGAGTCGACTGCCAACATCCCCTCCAGCTAACCTTGTGTGTGTGTGTGTGTGTGTGTGTGTGTGTGTGTGTGTGTGTGTGTGTGTGTGTGTGTGTGTGCGTGTGTGTGCGTGCGTGTGTGTGCGTGCGTGCACGCTCCTTGAGTCTCATCAGGAATTCACCTAGAGTCATCTCTGCGCCAAACACACAGACGTTAGAATCTGTGTTTCTGGGGGCTTCTTCTAGCATTGCAATAACAGTGCAGTGTGAGTTCGATTCTCAGGAAGCACATAGCTTGCATTCACTTTTGTATTCAAGTTACTTTGGATAAAATGCAAATAATTTGAGTGTTTAGATCCTTTTGTATTACTTTGTCTTCTATATTTGTTAGGACACTTTAGTTCTGCACAGACACACCGATGGTAATCCCCAGCCAGGGAAAATAAATATTAACATGCACACTTGAGAATTCATGTAAGGGCTCCGTGTGTTCTTGTGAAAACTGGTATGTGAGAAGTTGGGACGAGTTTGTGTGTGTGTGTGGACATGTTTTTATATCCCGGTGGGACCTAAACCAGAATGCACACCAACACATGGGGACTCGTGTCACCGTGGGGACCAAAACAAAATTGCGGTCCCCATCTGCAAAAAAGCTTATAAATTGTACAGAACAATATTTTTTAAAAATCTAAAATGCAAAAAGTTTTCTATGATCTTTAGGTTTAGGGGTAGGGTTAGGGGATAAAATATACAGTTTGTACATTATAAGAAACATTACGCCTATGGACTGTCCCCACAGAGCAGACGTGTTGCGTGTGCGCGTTTGAAAGAGAGAGAGCGAGAACGCAGGCTGTTTTTTAGTAGGAGGGTGATTGGAAATGTCTTCCTGGCTTCTGTATTTCTCTGTTATCTTTTTCATATATGTCATTTTAATAGATATGAAGATGAACAAGAGTTTGTCTAAACATGACTAAACAATCCATTAGTTTGAGTTTTTTGGCTCTATATACAGGTGACACTATAATTGTTTTTATACCTAAGGGGTTGAATGAATGTAAAAGAAACCTGTGTCTGCTTTATGACTCTCAAAATACTGACACCTCAGGATATGCATTTTAAAATTGACCAAGGACCAATATCTTCTTTACTGTTCTGCTGAAGAAGAAATGTCACCTATATCAGCCTCCGGATCAAATGTTCATATTTGGGTGAACTGTCCCTTTCAAATGGGCCGAAACATTGAGAAATAATTTGTAAAGTTAAACGATCAAACACTGAAAGGGAGAAATAAGTGTTGGTGCAGATCTACTGCAGAATTGGGCAGGTGATTGGGGAATGGATCATATTGCCTCCATCTCTCATTAACATCTCAGACACTCAAAGGCTGTTATAAACATCCACATTTCATCACACCCAGAATCAGTTACAGCATCAAAGACAGATTCGATTAAAGCAGAGCATGAAACGCAGTCCAAAGAGAATCTGTGTCATCTCTCTGGACATCTGACTGCACAAACAGGGCACTGGCAAAAGCCTGTCTCTGCTGAATATCTTAATGGATATTTAGCAGGTGCTTTTATACAAATCAACCTGGTTGAAGCTTGAGTGCATTAAAATACTTTGCCATAACGCAGTTTAATGTGCACAAGCAGGTTTCTGTAACTCAGAAGTCATGGGTTCGAAACCCTGGCAACAGACATGCTGGAAAAAAGTATAACTTGAAAGCATTGTAAATCACTTAAGGCTCTTAGAAAGTGTTGCTCTTTTTGAGCAGCCTGACAAACTTGAAAAGATATTTGCCTATTTATATTTAACTTTGGCTTTGGTTGAAGCTAAAGGGACAGTTCACCTAAAAATAAAAATGTCTTACCCTCATGTCATTCCAAATCTACTGCATCCGTGCGACTGAATCGCCTAATTCCATACTATATAGTAGGCGAAAATAAATCAGAGTCAGAAGTCGTATGTCCGAAACCTCCATACTGCTTCTGCCGAGATTTGTTAGTAGTGTGCATCAGATGGACACTTCTCTGTCCCATGATGCCATGGGAGCTGAGCAACGGTCAAATTTAATCAAATAGAAATATCGGAAAAGCAGGTGTCCGTTTTTAAAATGTAAGTACAAATTAATGAATTTGTTGTTTCATGTAAATTGTAAATTTTGTTGATTAATGTAAATTGTTTGTACCGACACCTAGGTACAGGTTAATGTTAATACGTCATAAGTCTAAGAGCATACGGGTCACAATAAAACATGGCTGATGCAGTACGTCCGAAATCTATTCATACTTCCCCCACACATACTATATCAGTCCCTGCAGGATTTTGCGATTGCAGAATTTAACGTATAATCAAACAAACTCCGCAAAATTTACGGCAACTTGCAAAATTTAGAGATTGTCGCAGATTTTTCGCATAATATGGCAGAAGACGTGTCATGTGATGTCATCACTTCGTGCATTGGAGCAGGTTTTGACGGAAAAGTCAAGCAGAGATACTGTAGAAGCGAGATAGAAGGGTCTGTAACACTTACAATTGCAGAAAGCATAACGGCTAACAACATCCATTGCCATCCATTAAAAAACTAGCCTCCTTCATTCTGCTGAAGCCAAGGTGTTAGCATTAGCCGTTACACTATTTTGGCTAAAGGTTGCGGGCTTTCTATTCTAGTGGCTTTGAGTCAAGTCAGCCTCACCAACATGTGCGTCACATTCTTAAACGACACACCTCGAAACAACATAAAGCCAATTTGATCTGTGAAGAAAGCTGTCATGTTTATTTCGGTGACAATGAGCATTCATCACTATCAACTAAAGGCTGATTTCTTAAAAGTATGCAAGATTCATGTCATAAACTCATAAATGTTGTTGTAAACTTTTGAAACGTTCACTGAAAAAAATGATACTTTAAACTAACTTAATTAAATTATGGGCAGTGGCTCCACACAACAGAAATATGTTCTCTCTACTCAAATACTTAATGTATGATGAACTAAACTGAACTGAGTAAACTTAAACATCCATGTCCAAATAATGTCCAAAGAACTTGAATCAATTAAGTACATAATAACATTTTTTTGCAACTTTTACTCTCCCTATTCAGCCCCGTGCAAAGCATGATGGGAAGTGGAAATCCTGTTCCTAGTTACTATAACGCTACTTTAATACAACTAAATTCATTTATGTATCTCAACTCAAATGGATTAAGTAAAGTGGGTCAAAATAATTGTGTTGTGTTAACTTGATTTATAGTAAGTATAAGTAATTTGTTAATATTATAAATATATATAAATATTATTTTGATCTACTTGATTGAAACATGTTAATTTAAAATGTAAACATTTAGCTAAGCCAAAGCATTACTGTTTTTAGTCCGTTTAACACAATGCAATTGTGTTTGAACATAAAACCCAATATAATGGTGTTAAAACAAAATGAATTGTTTAAATGAAGTGAACAGGTGAACTCATTTTTTTGAGTGTGTTTGTATACGCACACCGGTGTGTTATTGCAGGGACATTTCCATAACCATAAACAATGAAGCGGCATGAAACGAAACATGATTGGTTGCTGGAACTGTCAGTCAAAATGGCCCCTTGGGCGGGACTTAAACTTAAAGCGTCCAAGGTTTCAAGACCTTCAGTATGAATCTGCTGCATGCATTTTAATGGTAGGAAATCCATAAATAGTGTTTTCACAGGTGGTAGTTTTAAAGAAGAACCCTATTTACCAATTCAAGTAGTATTTTTAACTTTTTCTGTAAAAAATCCCGCAATTTTTAATGCAAATTTAGAAAAAAGCCTCTGCAAAATTAAACATTTTTGGTCGTAGAAATCACAAAAAAATCTCTACAAAATCCTGTGGGGACTGCTTAATAGAACGTACTGTTTTAACGGTCGATAGGTGGTACTTCATTTAAATCAGTAAGTACTGTCATAGTATGTGATTTCAGACGCAGCGTATATAACTTAAATTCTTCTGCAAAACACGAAAGAAGATAGTTTGAAGAATGTTGATGACCAAACAATTTGGGACCCCATTGACTTCAGTTGTAAGGACAAAACTACTACATTTCTCAAAATTTCTTCTTTTGTGTTCCACAGAGGGAAGAGTCATATTGTATACAGGTTTTGACTGACATGAGGTTGACTAAATGACAGACTTTTCATTTTTTGGTTAACTGCTGTATCCCCTTAAAGGTCCAGTGTATGAAATTTTGTGACATGCATAATGCAGTGAAAGTCGCTTTGGATAAAAGCGTCTGCCAAATGCATAAACGTAAATGTAATTTAGATAGAAATAGCTCATTCTAAGGTAATAAAAACATTATGCTTCATTATGTAAGGTCTTTATACACCTCTGAAGACATAGTTATGTATATTATATTGCATTTCTGTCAATAGATCCTCTCAAAAACTACACACTGGACCTCATTAAAAGTGGCTGTGACTTTTGACCTCGGACTCAACAGTCTGAAGAATTTCCCTGTGAGAGTGAATGAGAACTGGCAGTCAGACTAGAGAATGACAGTTTCACACATACATTGATTATTCTTCTTGTCACAAGATATCAGTCTTTCACTGCTGTCAGCGTTATGGTTGGAGTTACGTCTGGGTACAGTACAGGAGATTTCAGTTTTGTTGAACGCTTCATTGGAGAATATTTGAGATGGTGTGTGTGTGACAGCCAACCTCAGACTCTCTGTGAACATGGTTTCTTGCTCGTGAGAACCAAAGTTTTGAGAAGTCCTCACAAATACACTAAAGCTATGATACATGTGAAATGGTCCTTCCCTATTGTGTGAAAGATGAAATCCTCTCAAGTCATGTTTTGCTTAAAATGTACCAATATCAAAGTTTCTGTGAAGGTTATGTTTATAATATCACATCTGTGGGAGACAAACCAGTGCGTATACTGTATGTATCCTTAATAATATAGCGAATATACGTTTGCGAGAGATGAGCAGACACTCCACTGCTCATAGTGGAAAGCAGAACATATTTATATCACTACACGGCGGGCGACGCGTGTGTTCTGCTCATCCTAGCGTGTGCACTCTCGTGACCTAATTACAGCACTGCTGACGATGATGCTTGATTTCTCTCTTTCTGTTCCTGTGTATTTTCTATTCCCAGCATGCTTTGGGAGACTGGTAAACAAAGCCCTGTGGGGATCGGTCTGCTGCGCTTTATCTCGCATCGCCAAGGCAACAAAGCCGTTCCTTCCATGAAGCTGACATTTCCGGGAAGCGTTTGAGAGCGTGTGAGAGTCTTTATGGGTTTAACATCAGACAAACGCTAATACCATGACAAACATTTTCCTGGAAACGGCGTGCATGATCAGAACATCAGAATCAAAAGCAGAATGATTTATTATATATCGAAACAACATGTTGTCCACTTGTGTGAATGCTGTAATTCAGAATTATTTGGGGTGTCAGACTTTGTTTTTCATCTGTTGTCCAATATGATAATATGTCCAATTGTTAGAGTTTTGGGTATGGGTTTGATCCCAGGGAACACACATACTGATAAAAGAATTGTAAGTGTCTGCATAAATATAAATGAAAATATGAAATGAATTATGAGAACGAAAATTGTAATCAATGAACATTTGTTTTAAATGATGTATATTATACTCATATTGGCTTCACATTTACGTTCTGATTGTGTTGTGTAATACATTGACGTTTCCTGCTTCACTCGTTATGACATCATGGCCCTAAATAATGTACGCTATCCTCTGTAGCTTTGATGCATCATGGGAAATCGCGGGTGAGCCACGTTTGTCTTCTTGGGGATAAAAACATCAACTGCTCCTTTAGCCAAGCTTAAATTGGTCCTCCAGGAAGCCAGAGATATTCAACAGGTTCCAAATTTAAATATTCAATTTCAAAGAAAAGATTTGAAATGAGAGCGCTGTGGCTTTAAGAAAAGATGTCATGGTTCTGTCCCACCTTGTCTTGCTTTTCTTGACCTAGTGGCAGAACCATGATAGAACCTCTTGTTTTATGTGGAGAGAGTCAGTTTTGGCATTCCATATACTCCCTCTCTCCGGTGTGTCTCCTCTGTACTGTGTCCTTGTTCCCTCACCATTCATGACAAAAGAAGTTTGTTTTATAAAGTTGACGCCGAGGAACTTTCAAGACCGTTCCAGAGAAACATGGCCTCAGATCTGTGTATGGCGCGTTCTCCTTGACTCTCAGGGTCTTGTGATGTTAGTCTGAAATGTCTCGTGACTGTCTGAGACATGAAATCATTTTTTCCGTCTTCTCATGTTGAGAAAGAAGGAGAGAGAGTGTAGGGGGTGAAGTTATGTTATGTGTGATATGCTAGACTAACTTTAGCATTCTGTGCTGTTTGTTAGCGTCCTAAAAAGAGTTCCCAAAAAAGAGCTCTGAAGAGCAGGATCAGCTGAAGTAGGAAAGGTCAGGGGTCACAGGCAGCTGGTGATGTCATGGAGAGGGAGTGGAAACAAGGTGTTTAAGAGAGAGACAGCCAGGTGTTAGACAATACACGGATACTCTTATGTATGTTACCGTTACTGTGTCTTTGTTTTTCTTTTCATCTGCTCTCACACACTTGCATCATTGTAAAGAACCGTTCACCTTTGATTTTCTAAACCAATTTCACCCAAAACTTGAGGCATTGCTTCACATAAACAACATACATAAGTCTCTTTTCTTACATTAATTGCAAATTGCAAAAATATAAACTTACCACTATATCGCCATGTCTGTTTGAAACATAAAATTGCAGGTTACTTGACATATTTACCTTAACTTGGGTCAAGGTCAAGATCAAAAAGGAGACAGTTTTACTCACTCTATGTTTATTTTGAACAAAAATAAAACAGATTGCAGATCCTCGTCTTCCATTGGTTGGACAAACAGCGCTGACAAATAGCTGTTGGTTCACCCAGTGTCGCTTTGTTGGACCAGTCAGGATACTCAAATAAACAACCCTACAGCATTGCAAATATTGTCATTCAGGGTTGTATACATCTTTCTGCAGGTCTGGAAGGTCAAACGGTTGTACTTTTACACAGATGTGCATCATTTTTGCCAATGTTTTCCTTTAAAACCAAAATAATGATTGGATGTCCTTAAAGGGTTAGAACTATTACTTGAAAATAGCACGACAAAGCTGTTTTTTAGTTCATTTGCTGGCACGAACATGCACACCGGTGCAAAATGATTTTGTAAGGAGGCATGGGAATAGAGCGACAGAGTAAACGAGATAAATGCTCCATAAAAAGCTATAAATAGAGTTTGCGACACGTACCATAAGGTTCCTTCAGGGTAACGCCTTTAAGTCCCACTGAGACTGTGGCATACAAGCAGGGTAAAAATGTGCAAGCAGCAACGTTCCTGTGAAAAACAGCACTTTATGACTTCATCATTATATGCAGTGTTAAGTGAGAAAAGAGGAGTGTTGACAACAGACAGAGGTGCAGATTGAGGAAAAAAACAGAGGAAGTTAATGCCTTTGATTTAACACCCGACTCTTTCATTAGACTGATGGAGGAGGCGATAATTAAAGTTGCTCTCGCCTTGGGAGTCGAAGCGTCAAAACCCCTCGTGCCACAACATGAAGTCACGACATGTGACTTCCTGTCACTAACACCTCTGGTTAGGATGTTTTTGAATAACTGTTTATTCAAAATTGTATATCTTTTTTCTTGTTTCTTAAGCATTGCACATTAAACAAGCTATCCATGTTCAAGAGTGCCACATCTGAAAATTTATAAAATTTCACTGTGTACAGGATACATATTTATTTTTGTATAAAAAACAAAACGTTTAACTAACCGCTCTCTCTCTCTCAGGTTGTGGGAACAGTGCTCTCAGCTGTGATATGCACCAGGCCGGCTACACCTCCATTACCAACATAGATTACTCCAGCGTTTGTGTGGAGACCATGGCGGAGAAACACCGGAACCGCGCTGAGCTTAGCTGGCTGTGCATGGACGCCCGTCGTCTGGCCTTCCCCGATGCCGTGTTCGATGTTGTTTTGGAAAAGGGAACCCTGGACGCCATGCTGGTTGAGGAGACTGACCCATGGAGCGTCTCCAATGATGCGGCCCAACTGCTACACCAGGTTCTCCAGGAGGTGAGGAACTCCAATGAGCGTAAAATTTCAAGTGCATAAGCTACCCGAGATAGACCTTGTGCATTATTTGTCTAGGTATTCTTTTATTTGTGGACTTATGCTAATGAATTGTAAATGCAAATCGTCGCTGTCCTTCTGAAACCCTGTATGTCCAAATGTGCTGTTTTTCAGGAAATGGAACAAACTCTGTACTTTTTAAATGATTACATAATGTGTTGTCAAAATTGACACGCATGTTTTAATCATTTTTATTAAATCCAGTGACAAACATGAGTTATAATTAGTTATAATAAGTGTTATAATAATAATGATTTATGACAAGAGATAAAAATCACATTGGAACCGATAGCCACGTGGGCAGTGCTCCGACACATGGCGCAACTGTGCCTCCGGCAACACGAGTTCGAATCCCGGCTCGAGGTCCTGTGCTGATCCCACACCCTTCACTCCACCCTACAATTTCCTGTCAAAAAACTCTACTGTCCTGTCAAATAAAGGCATAAAAGCTCCAAAATTACTAGGTTAAATATAATACAACTATATAAAAAAATCACTATGGAGATACAAGGTTTCAGAAGGACAGCAGCGAAATCATAGTCTACGTTTAACAGATCATTCATTTCAGCAAAAGCAATGAATAAATTTATTCGAAATGTGAAGACTTTTTACATTGATCACAGCCCATAATAAAAATTTAAGAGAAATAAGCCACGGTACAGAAGACGTGCGGAGAGCTTCCGACTCGTGTTTAGTCAAATAAGCAGCGACAATTCTGTAACATGTTTTTTTCTTTTTATCTGAAAATAGTTTGATTTATTCAAGCCTTGTGTTATTAACCTCTCGGGGGGATGAAGGACATAGACATAACCGAACCCACATTCAGTCCCACAATGCAGTACAGTACCGCACAGTGATGACGGTTTGTGTTTATATTGTCTGTTTAGGTATTAAATGGTAAGTTCATCCCAAAATCAAATTTGTGTGATTTTTTTTACTCACCCACATGACCTTAAAGATGTTTTGAGACCTCCCGGCATCGAACAAAACATGTTTAACGTCATGTGGGTGAGTAAAAAATCACACAAATTAGATTTTGGGATGAATTTACCATTTAAAGACCTATTAATAGATGCTTGAGAATTATTTAGAATATATTTCTGCTTATATTTAACCTTTCAGCACAGCACAAATCATAGAGCCATTTATATTTAATCTCTCTCTCTCTCTCTCTGTTAATAGTGTAACAGTCAGTTCAGTTTCCTCTCTTCATACTTTATTCATCAGTATGTCAGACCAGCACAGATTAAGATGGCAGTCTGCAGCCGTGTGTGAATGTGTTTTTTTTTCCACTGTTATCCTTATTTTTCATCAGAGATGCTTTTGGTACCCTTAGCTAACCTCGATAGAACAGTGAGCATCAGTGGAGTTTTGCAACAAGGGATGATGGGAAAAGAAATAAAAACAGAGAAAAAAAGAGGGAGAGGCAAGAAGTGCAGAACGAGACTATGAAACAAGATAGAAATGAGAAAATGAAGGTTTTAAGAAAAGAGGTGCATTAAATTAGAGAGAAGGTTATAAGCTAAATGAAAAGAAACGCTCTGAGCACAGTGTCCTGTACTTAGCAAAACCTGTTAAACAGTTTAACAGGTTATGGAGAAACAAGGTCATCACCTTCCGTTTATAATGTTTTTGAGAATGAACAGCTTTTGGTATTAACTCCGTATAGGAATGATAGAGACTCCAGATGTCTGATGGTGAATAAATTCAAACACACGGTCATGTTTCCAAACAACCTGTTTGTTAATCTGCCTCGTGGATACTGTGTGAATTTCCACACCGCTCTTGTTATGAAACAGTATTGCAAAATTGTTGTTTAAACAGGCATGGCCTGGAAAGTTTTAATACTTCATTATTATACTATACATGTATTGCCTATGTGTATAAAGTCATTCAGTTCACGCCTGGTGTCATTGAAGAGTGTTTGGAGAGCTTTTGACGCGCTGTCAATAGCGACCTTGTGACACGCACGCACAAATGTGCGATCGTAACACGCCTTTTAAAACGCTCTTGAACGTTAAAACATCAACATGCCCACTCCCTCCGTCTCTCTCGCGCACACAAATTTATGTTTCGGCTTGGCACGCTCCATGAATCACCCACATCCGTTTCCATAGGAACGCCGTCCACACATTAAGGGGCTCCCACCTCAAACACAGACACGGAGAGGTTGCTCTGGTGGGTTTGGCGCTTATCTGTTCTGATGTGAGGGGTTTGTCTCGTGATGTTTAGATTTACAGTGCAGGATCATTTATATACATTCATAAACAAACCCACTTTGCACAGCTACCAACTGAGCTTCAGAAACATCAGATGTGAAGGTCGCTTCAGTTAATCCTTTACACAAAAAGAAGTACCATATCATGTTGTTGTGATGGTATACACGCTGTACATAATGCAAGCAAACTTGGACGTCCACAAACAAGTCAGGCAGCTTCTACAGCTTCTAAGCCCACACATGTCTCCTACACACCTACCCACACAAACTGACTGTCCTATAAAGATGGGACAAACCCAACCGTTGGGTAGTATTTTAACTAGAGATGCACCAATACTTAATTTCTCCACTGATTATTCAGAGTGATATCTGTCGACACCGATTCTGACGATTAAATTAATATTTCTTAACTTTCTGAATGTTCTTAAATTTTATAATGACTATTAATATTGAACTCATCAAACTGATGATGTATCTTAACATTTTCTATATACAGAGCACAAATTGTAATTTGCCATTGCATTTTCCTGTCCAGTTTTGATTGACAGGATATGTCGGCCCTGATCATCGTCTGTTTTTAAACTATTGGCTGATGGCGATAGTGTGAAAAATGCCTTTTATCGACCGATGCAGATTATTGGCCGATATATCAACAGACACACACATGAGGTTATATAGATTGTCGTATTTTCTCTGGAATATCAGTGCAAAATAAAACCATTCATTTAAATTCGGTGTGTATGTATATCACAGTCTTGCACACAAACACACACACAGTGTTGTAGCAACTTTCCGACACACATCATTAACCTTTCCCGTGATTAGCAGAAACACAGTCGCAGGTCAGAACAGCCAAGTGGCTCAGTGCCTTTGTGAAGATCTGATCAAAGACCAACTTTCGTCTGATACAGTGATGTGTGGATACACACTACACAGAATGATACCCCCTACACACACTTATGCTGCGTTCCCACCAGACGCGAATGAAGCGTTAAGCGCGAGTGATTTACATGTTAAGTGAATGCAAAGACGCGATTGTAAATTGTAAATAATCTGGTAAATTGTAAAATCTGGTAAATTGTAAAAAACAATCTGGTAAATTGTAAAAAATCTGGGCCCGTATTCATGAAAAATCTTAGCGCAAAGAGTTGCTCCTAGTGACACAATTCTAAGAAAATTCTTAGAAATGTGGGCGTTTCCCCTTAGAATTACAGAAAAGATCCTAGTAAAGAAGAAAGTAATTCATAAAGCATCTTAACCCTTAAAAGAGCTCTTAAGGTAAAACATTTTAGGAGTAGTGAGGAGGACTTTTAAGAGACTTAAGAGTTTCTTTAGCAGCAGAGAAAATGGACGAAAAAAATAAAAAGTGAGAAGAAATGTGTTGCAATGCATGACAATTTCCATATTACTTTTAAGGTTTATCAGATTTTTTATTTTTATTGTTTTTTGTGTGCGCGTGTTCAACTTTTGATTATCTTGGTTTTGGTTTTCTTTTATAGTTGCTTTGATGCAATGCAAATTGTAAAAGCGCTATAAAATAAAATGACATTGAATTGAATGACAGTGAGTTAATAAGACACAACACATTAGATGTTTGTGACCGATCCTATTAGAGACACGCTAACATCTCCAAGACAGCGCAGAAATGTCATAGCGCCAGAAATAGAAGAAATCACTAAATTTACATATTTAGCAACTGGAGAACTATGCAGCTATGCAGCAGAAATGATTGAGAGCTGTCACGACCCTCTATAGTGATCACACAAACAAATACAGCACTTACAGAAACTTATTGTGTCACTGTTCATTTTCTATCAAATACGTTGACATTAACAGCATGGTAAAAAAAAAGAAAGAAAGAATATTTTAAAGACTTTTCCTTGCTCAGAGTTTCTCTCAGATTGGTCCTGAATCGTTTTTAAGCTAAGACTCCTACGTAGAAGTTTTTAAGCTAAATTAAGAGCTTTCTTAGAGGATTCTTAGAAGCTTTAAGAATACGGGCCCTGGTAAGTTGTAAAAAACAAATATATATATATATATAGGGTAGGGCAGAAGCCCCACCCATGAAGCGAGGGTGTTGTGAATTGAATTTCACGCGCGAATGAAGCGAGTAAACTCAAAATGTTCAAGTGTCCAACTACGCGTGAACTGCGCGATTTATTCGCGCAAGTCACGTCTGGTGGGAACGCTCAGTTAGTGTTTTACCATCCTTTTGTTCTTGTCTTTGGTCTGAGATAATACCTAAAGCCTCCTAATTGGCGAGCCTATAGTCAGTTACATAATACCCCAACAGAGAGAGAGAGAGAAGCGGCTGAGGGGCTGTGGATTGGATGGTAAAATTGCACATCAACTCTCAATTTTGGTCCGCCCCTTTCTTTGCCCTTTGGCTCGGTCTGAAGCGATGAACGAGAGGAAGAGAGCAGAGGAACAGCCTCTTATCGGAATACTGTAAAAATATGGCTGTTTTTTTGTTGATAGTCTAAATGACCATTGTCACTAAAATTTCGTTTTGATATATTTATGCACTTAGTCATAAATGCTCCTGTATATTCATTTTATTTAATGTAATGCATTGCCTGGAAATCGTACCCATGACCTCGGTGTTGCGAGCACCTCTACCGGTAACTGATGCACTTTCCACAGTCTCACTTTTTCTGATCTCATCAGTCGCTAGCGTCTTTGATGTCTGTATTTGTTGTTTTCTTCCTAGCATCGGGTTAGATTCTGTGTGTTCAAGAGGAAAGACAATGGGAGAGAGATTTGATTTGTTTAACTGTCAGCTCATTAAAGTGTTGATGGCTCTCTTGTTGGTATCACACATCCACACACACGGCGGTGTGCTAACTAGAGCTGGAGTTATGTAACACAGTGGTCATGTGATTTCTCAGACTCGGGCAGGCAGAACTGTGCTCAACATATCCATCAGACATTACAAAGTTAAAGCTGGGATGTGATTATGGGTTCAGTGTGGTATGAAGTCTGAGGTGTGGGATGTCTGATGTTGTTTAAGAGGCTAGTATGGGCTGTCATTGTGTGTGAGGTATAATCTGATGATGAGGTATGGGCTGTGACGATGTCAGGATGAGGTTTGTGGGATGATTTATAGTCTAAGATTGAGCATTGGTGTGTTAATATGGAGCATTAAGTATAGTTTGGTGTGGTGCATGAAGTGCAGAATCTCAGACTTGTCTTTTGAGCGTGTGTTTTCTGGATTATAGTTGAATGATCTGTTTAATTTACTGTATAATTCCACACTTCTTAATAACAATATAAATCAGACGTTTAATCGGTGATGTGTACATCAGCACAAGACACCGTATTTTAGGGATTTTGTAATAGATTGTTTGCATGTTTTTGCTCGCTTTGTAATGTTTTCTAAAGCCGAAGTCGGTAACTTGCCTCTCTGTCGCCATCTCTGTTTAAAACATACAATTGTAGGCTGGAATGCGAATGAACGAAGCGTGAACCCCCAGGACGCAAAAGTCTCTATATTTTTTTTGCGGCGGAGGTCCGGACAATACTTTTTTTAATAGATAATGTTAAATCAATCAATCTAATGTTTTATCAGGCCATTTACTTTATATTCTGATAGCCACAGACTGTATGAAACATAGAAGGTCTGGTAAGTGAGAAAATGTGTTGTAGGCTCTGGTGGAAAGGTTTGGCGGAAAGGGTTAAAATGAAGCGCATTTGATGCTAAATAAAGATATTAGAGGATATAGCGGCAAAATATAATCAACATAAATGTCCCTGAGTGCGCGTGATGTGTACATCTCAGTTATGTAGACGTGCCGCTCAATTTAAACCACAGAAATAGTCTGATTTTTGAATGGTTCATTGTGTCTTGCGGTCCGGATGGAACGAAGGATAAGATGGGTGAAAACCTGTCATCCGGTGGTAACTGGACTGTTGCTTGTCAGGGGCAGGGCATGCGTATTTTCACCACCCTGGGAGTGTTTAAAAACACAATTTTTTAATCTGCTTTTCAGGTGGTTGACGCAACATATTTTCCCACACTCGCCCTCTGTCGGCTGGTGTATGTGTCGGGTCGGGTCGTAACTCGATACAGAGAGCAGAGGAGAATTGTAAAGGCGCGACCACGTAGAAACAGAAATGACATGCCGCCATGTAAATAAGATAAATAACATAATGCTATTTAGTTTGTTTAATACGAGAACAAGGTATAGACATGTTATATAGGAAAGGTAACCTTAAATGACTTCTCTTGTGATCTAACGCTACATAAAAAATTTAATTAACTTGACCTTCAAGGGGGGCAGGAGGGGCGGGGTGCCCCCTAAGGTAATGGTAGGGGAAACACTGAATCATACCGATAGCATTATTTTGATTTAAACAAACATTAAAATGGATATCGTGATAATATTGTTACAGCAAAATCTTTAGGCCATGATAACTGTGAAGTGAAAAATCGGATGTCATGACAGCCCTATGTACATTATAGATCAATGTACACATGCACACGGATGAGCATCTCCTCTTTATGTGTTTGCGTGTGTCGAGTTACAGCTGGGGATTAGGAGAGCTGATTTTGGGATCTGTGTGTTTTGTCTTAAAGATTCACGCCCTGTGCTTGCTGCCCACAGGCTTTACATAAACAGTGACCTGACTGGAAGAGAACTGTTGACACACGCAGATTAAAATTTCATCATCTGACAACAACACCCTGCCAGCTAAAATGAATAATTGTGTACTGTGTCTATGTCCAGCTCCATATCGAGATTTTTCAAAGGAGACCTTGCCTGAAGTTTTACAGTTAATACATTTTTCCCAGTTTTTCACCCTCTTAAGGGCCGTTCACATTACAACGATAACTATAAAAAATAACGTTTTAAAAATAACGTTTTAAAAACCGTTCTTAATTCAGGAGAATAGCGGGGTTCCCACCATAACTATAACGATAAAGATACAGAGAACGATATCGTTGGGATCACTTTCAGAACGATTTTTTTCAAAGCTGACGAACGATAAAAAATACTGTCAGACAGTTTCTGGCAGATAATGTTTGACTATTGGTGATCGCAACGCGACTTTTATGTCAGAATTAAAGACTGTAGTGGTCGTAAAGCGATGTGTTTACGGCGGGATATTATATATATAACGCTTATGAGTCAGCAAGCTGGCAAAATATATGCTTTACGTCCCAGACATGAGTGCACAGCCTTCAGTCAGAGCATCCAGCCTTTGCTGTCATATTTTGGAGAAAAGACGTTCGGGAATGAAAACGAAAGCATCAGCAGGTCATCTTCATTCATTTTAGTGACTGAGAACACTGCAGCGCGCAGGCTTAAAATAAACATAACGTTATTATTATCGTCCGCTGGTGTAGACGCCAATATAGTTATAGTTACAGTTATCTTTATAGTTATCGTTATAATGTGAACAGCCCCTTAGACTGTTTTTTTTAATGTACAGTATGTTAAGTCATATGTGCTCACGGCTGTAATGTTATAAATATAAAGATTTCTGTACTGACCCATTTTCGTTTCAATAAATGTCTGCGTGGACTTCGCAGTGTTGCTTTGTATGTAGCCTACGTAGTAAATAATTATCTAAGATGTTATGTTCCTTGTATTTAAACATAGGAGTACACTACACAGTATTTGTAGGTATTTTACAGAAGATTGACAAATAGAGAATTAGAGACAAAACATATGGACGTAATAGGGAGGTTATTAGAAGTTGTGTAAAGAACAACAGTACATGAGCAGAGAGACTGTCTGTGTTTGTGGTGTGTGTGTCAATATATCTTTGTATGATTCTGTGTGTGTACTTCTGCCCGCGGCAGATTAGACAAGCTGTGTTTATGTTCACCTCTCATTCCAAACGCAGATGGCTCACAGTATGTCCACATACACACACGTTTTTATTATTCTTGTTATTATTATTTATTTATTTATTTATGTTTCACAATAATTTTCCAAAACATTTGGCTCTCAGGTGTATAGACACCTGACAGTAAACAAAACAAAGTGTAATGTTTGTATATCCAGTGGTTGATCATACATATGGTTGTTTGTTCTTTACCACATGCGGTGTGTGTTTGTGTTCAGATTAAAAAAAACACCCAGGGGAAAATGTTATTGTTCTGGGATTGCTCTTTCTTAACTCGGGAAACTAATCGAGTTCTTACTACATTTAAATATCAGCTTAGATGTTTCTCCTAAAATTGTATTTTTTTATCAAACCATTTCAAGATAAATGTTTTAGTTTTTATTTTCATTTCTGTCTTTTGGTTGCAGAGTTTAATACTCGGCACAGAACAATTGAGTAGAGACCTTGATTGTGAATGTGTATGCATGGAAATACAAAAATGCATTAGGGTTTTATGTAACACACAAAAATAAAATAGATCTGTGGATCTGCAGTTTAAAAACCAGCCGATTGACAAAACCCTTTTCTTTATTTTCGTCTTCATGAATAACGACACTCCATTTGTTGAGGAGTATAGTTGAAAAGATGTGTTAGTCAGAACTTAGTTGAGGTCTTTGTAAGATGTTTGTTCATATAAGATGTCAGTTGTTTATCCTAGACAGCAATGCGAATAAATAGAGGGCAAATTAATGGTTTTGCTTCTTAGATGTTTTTCTTGAGTTAAAGGGCCCCTAAAGGTCTCTTTTATAGTTTCTAAAGAGTTCTCAACATCTCTCTGTTTTCAGGTTTGCCAAGATAGATAAAGCAAGCAGCCAGAGATTTCACTATGAACATTTCGATTATCAAATTTCGGTAAAATCAAAGACTATTCTATCCAAACCAGTAGTAAATCTTTTTTTTGTTTTTGTTGCAATTTTGATAAAATTTAAGATAGACTTCATTGCATTTAAATGATGTTTTGGCATTACAAGAAAAATTGACACTCAGTCTTCTTTTTTAAAGATTGAAATTAATTTAATTGATTTGCAACCATGAAATTGTGCAGAATAAAGTATTAGATATATTTAGTAATTATTAAATAACACTTTTTTATTTTTTCACTTTGTTTCCACTACAGAACTGATAATCATCTGATACTTGATAGATACATAAATGAAAGATAATTTAGGATAATATAGTTTCCTGGACTATGAAAAGGCAAAACCTGAGATGAATCTCTTCAACCAAAAAATATAAAATTGTGAGTTTGGTTTGAGCCAGTAAAACACACACTTTACCTTCCTAAAAGTCAAGCATCCAGTCCACTATTTATTATGGGCATTATGAACAAACACACAAACACATGTATTGTCTTTTTCTGCTTAAGTTTGATGGTCATTTCAGACTTTTGACATCTCAAGAGCTCATTATATTATCAGCTAACACACACATCTCTTCACTCTAATTTTCTTTGTCTTCTGTTTCTTTCTGTCTTTTGTTTCTCCTTTATTTACTTGCTGTTTTTCAGAGCAGTACTCTTTAATCCATCATTCAGGATTATCTCTACTTTTGAAATGGCAAAATCTTTCTTTTTCTTCAGCGCGTGGTTAAGAAGAATTACTTTTAATGACACACACACAGTTTTCATTCCATACGTATAACACAATCTGTTTCTGAAACCTGTTGACATGATTACATTTCATATATTAATCTTTTGTTTAATGATAAACAAAAAAATATTTGTTCATATATTAATCTTTTCTTTTGTTGAACAAATTGCTTCCAAGTCGCTTTGGATAAAAGCGTCTGCTAAATGACTAAATGTAAAATTTAAATGTAATCTGCAAATGTTAGATTCAGTCTCTTGTTGGTCATAGTAGCACTGCAGTTCTCATTGTCTTTCCTCTTTAAAAGAGCTGTGAATTTAAGATGCTGAGTCCCAAACCAAATAAGAAGAGTCACAACCTGAATGAGTGCGGTGAACATGGTTTTGCTTGTCAGTATTTTGTCCTTGAATGAGATTTTAGGGGTCCTGACCGTCCCTCCAAATTGAAAAGTTGCTTGTAAAAAATGGCAAGCCCGAATGATCCTGTCTTTGACTATTTTTAGCAGTTATAGACATGGAAGTATTTTTTTTTATTTTAGAGCGTAATCCTCAGATATGTGGATTTAGCAGGATTGTGTAACTGTAACAGTTCAGAAGCGTTTAGAGCCTCTTACTGTGAGTTTTATAGAGCTGGTCTGTAGGAACAACCTTATCCTTAAATTTGAAGTCGCACTATTTTATATTTATATTATTATATTTATATTCCTTTCTATGAAATTAGTCATTCTCCCTAATCCCAGACGGCTCTCTTTCTTTAGCTGAACCACACCATGTCTACACAATGTTCACAATTCTTTTGCAAGTACTTGGAATGATGCTGTGATCTCCAAAAGCATAATATACGTGTTGTGTTCCATGGAAGAAAGGAAGTCAATAAGTAAATAATGACAGAATGTCTTTTTTTAAACATGTATACCACCATAGCATTTAAGGTATGATACTGTACAGTGTTTCCCCTACCATTACCTTAGGGGGGCGCCCCGCCCCTCCAACGGCACCTCCCGCCCCCCTTGAAGGTCAAGTTAATTAATTTTTTTATGTAGCGTTAGATCACAAGAGAAGTCATTTAAGGTTACCTTTCCTATATAACATGTCTATACCTTGTTCTCGTATTAAACAAACTAAATAGCATTATGTTATTAATCTTATTTACATGGCGGCATGTCATTTCTGTGTCGCGCCTTTACAATTCTCCTCTGCTCTCTCTATCGAGTTCCGACCCGAAGCGCGCGCCGCACACACACACACACAGACACGTGCGCGCACATACACAGGTAAGCACACTTTCACCAGCCGACAGAGGGCGCGTGTGGGAAAATATGTTGCGTCAACCACCTGAAAAGCAGATAAAAGAATTGCGTTTTTAAACGCTCCCAGGGTGGTGAAAATACGCATGCCCTGCCCCTGACAAGCAACAGTCCAGTTACCACCGGATGACAGGTTTTCACCCATCTTATCCTTCGTTCCATCCGGACCGCAAAAACCCACAATGGGGAAAAACAGGACACGATCACAAGAACTCAAAACAAACACTTCCCGCGAGGGGGCAAAATAAACAATAATCCTAACACAACGTCCAAAACAAGGCAAGGTAATCCACATATAATCACAAGGCAAGGTAAGAGGAACAGGAGCATAACATGGGAAATATACAAAACGATTCAGCACAGGACAGCAAACACTAGGGCATTAAATAGGGAGACTAACAAAGGAAGATAACAATGGGCAGGTGTGGTTAATGAGTAAGGGTGTGCAAAGCAGCCGGTATTTGTATCTGTATTTGTATTTGTTGAGGGGGGGGAAGTATTTGTATTTGTATTCGAGTAAAATTCAAAATAAGTGTAAAAATCCAATTTTTTTTGCGTTACACTTCTAATTTACGTTATAGTGTACGTAAACAGTAGTGATGGGAAGTTCGGATCATTTTACTGACTGGGATCTTTGAGTCTCGTTCAGCAAAATGAACGAATCTTTTTTCGAGTCATATCGTTCATTTCGTTCATTTTAGCAAAATATAATTAAAATGTTACATGTTACTTTCCTAACACATCTACTACTTATGCAAACGTTGATCACATTACAAACAATACAAAACTATAATGCTATAAGAAACAGAAAAGATTAATTCATTGTTTACCTGGGTCTTTAGTCGATGATTAGCTCACCTATCTGACAAGTCCTCGGGTTTGACTCCTTCGTTCATCACGTGACAGCTTCATAAGCTAAACCAATGCAGTCAGAGCCGGAAAGAGAATTGATTAGTTCACCTCTCGAGTCTTCGGGTTTGAATCGTTCGTTCTTCTTGAATTCCAGTACAGGACCCATAGAATGTTGCGCAATGCGCATGCGCGACTGAACGAATCACTCCCTAAGACGACTCGTTCTTCCCGAGTCACATTAAAGATTCGTTCAAAATGAACGAATCGTTCAAGAACGACCCATCACTAGTAAACAGAGCGAACATGAGAGCACCCGACTGCAGACGTCAATAATGCAGCGTAATGGAATAATCTCCCGATCAAACTCCGCTTCCCGAAAGTTATAAACTGCGTCCGGAACCCAGTTAAGGTACAAAAATCTATTCAACAAAAATAGTGATGCACGCAGTGAAGCCTTTTTTCGCTCAACCGAGCCTTCTCTGTTGCTGTGTGGAGCAGCCTGTGTCAGTCACCTGTTTTACCCCCCACCCCTCCGACTCCTGAATGTCACTCACTCACTCACTCATGCGGGCATGCACTGAGAAAGACGCAGTCTCATGAGAAAACGCAGCTTTTTGATATAAAGTTTTTCTTGTTCCCGAATACAAATATTTTTTTAAGTATTTGTTCGAAATAAGTATTTGTAAAAAACACGCTATTTGTGCCTTTCCGAATACCGTATTCGGGTTCGGCTCCACCCCTAGTAATGAGACACAGCAGGAAAGCTATACAGGGATCGAGAGGGGCGGGGCCAACGACGAGACACGAGAAAGCACATGGCATGTCAATAGTAAACAATGCCATGTCTTTCTCACACTAAACCTAAGGTTTTGTCATGAAAAAACCTTGCCACAAGACCAAGAATAGACATGACATGATGAGGCAGAGTCATGACATAAGTAAACGAAAATGCAGCAGTAATAAAGTATTTTTAGCTGTCAGTCAGTTCACGGTTTGCTATATAGGTTTGTGACAGATTATAAAACATAACGTCTTGTATCTACATACAGCATTTATGAAATTAATAGCATAAATAATCAGCATGTTAAGAGCATTTCATTGTGAATCATGTTTTAATTGGAAAGAATATTTAGAATCAGTTCTAGTATGAATGGCATGGAAACGCTGTTAGTAACTTTGTAAGTACTCCTGCTCATGATATATTTATTTCAGTTGTTACAGTTTGTTGTCAGTAGTTTTTTAAATATTAAAATAGACCACTGGGACTTCGCTTCAGCACCAGAGCCTACAACACATTTTCTCACTTACCAGACCTTCTATGTTTCATATAGACTTTGGCTTTGTATCAGAATATAATGTAAATAGCCTGATAAAACATTAGATTGGTTGATTTAACGTTATTTATTTTTAAAAAAATTGTCCGGACCTCCGCCCCCCAAAAAATATAGAGATCGCAGCCCCCCCAAGCTGTAAACCTAGGGGAAACACTGCTGTAAGTGAAATGTAACTCTAAATGTTATTTCTATTTACATATTCAAGCAGTAAGCAGTTTTGTTTTTGGAAAGATAAGAGAGCATCTCTTTCCGTGTCATTATGTAGGCTGTGAGTGTGTGTTTGAATCTGTCACATTTGGAGAGAGGTCGTGTGAAGGGTGTGTTTCGGTTCATAAGTGTGAGTTTGTTGGTTTGTATGCGTGCATGCGGACAACCCTCTCCCACACACTGCATCCCAAATCACAAAGACAGAACCTCTCGCATCCCAACTCACTGTTACTACGGAGACAAGATGCCAGAATCGACTGAAGAGCAGCGCTGCTATGGAAACGCCGAATGCCTACTGGGAGGGGGCCACCATTAATTAGAGCTAACGAGAGACATATAGATTGGACAAGAGACAGAAGACCTTTCTCTTGATGTTTGAGTTGGGGACAGTTTGTACAGTCAGAGCAGGTTCTGTCCGGTTTTCACTGAGAACTGCCTGCATTTCTGCACTTATACAGTATAGAAGCATTTCTTTTCTAGCTGTTCTACTGCACTGCAAGACCTTTAGAGCCGTTATGTTTTAGTTGATGCTTTTTATTGGTCTGATATAGTTTTTTTTAGTGTTTGCTGGATCTTATCTGCAGCTGTTGTGATCCACTTTTTAGTGCTAGGCAGCGATTAAAATTGCTCTCATTGGTTGAGATGCGTGGTGACGCCATTCCCCAGCCAGTACCGATCAACATCCCACCCCTTCTGTGACCCATGGTTTGTCTGTACGTTTCCGAGCCAGTGAGCAACAGACTTTTTAAATAAAAGAATACTTAAAAAAACTGCGTTAATGCGCGATAAAATAATTGTCGCCGTTAATTAATTAACGCGTTAACGCGATAATAATGCGTTAACTTCCCCAGCCCTAGTTTTTTTCCAAAATACACAGATTATATCGTTGTTTTCTTTGATGTCAGACAACCTAAGGTTTGGAAATATCTTATTCGTCATTCAGTGACGTGGTAATTGTTTTTGTGGGATATTCGTTCAACATTGCGAGTCAAACAGAAATATCTCACGGATGAATTTTCCTGATATTGCATCAGAACTGCAGTAGAGCTGTTTGTGAGTTTTGTACAGTGTTGGAGACACACAAATCAGTTGCAGACGCAATGCGTGTGTGCTCTTAAAGTGTGATTTGTAATTAATCTGGCTTTAAAACTATGCACAGGGTGTGCAAACATCTCTTATGAGCTCTAAGGTATCATTCTTAGGGAGTGACCCCAATAAAGTTGTCTGCTCCACATGCCCTGATCATCAGGTGGTGTTTCGCAATGCGTTTGAACTCTGCCCACTAAAGTTGAGAAATATTTTCCCTTAAAAAAAACTTTGTGTGTTGTGTGTGTTTCCAAGTGCTCATCAGTTTTTATAGATGGAGTGTCATCAAAAGCGCTCCTTGCTTTACTCCTTTTCTTTTGGAGAGATGCTGAGTATGCAAAGCAGATAAGATTTGAATGCTAAGCGGAAAGTGTGCAGGTGCTCTCGCGTCCTTGTGAAAAGTGCTTATAGTTTGAATTGAGTTGAACAGGGGCCCAGTCCCATATATCATAGAGGCACAGGTAGTGGGCTTTTTTGACCTAAGCAACCTCTCAGAACACAATAACAACTCTACAGCAACATGCTTGTATTATATATTTTCTATTTGCATTGCAAATAATAAATTGCGTTATATTTTCCACTTTATTTCCATATATACCGCCGCGGGGAAAATACCATTTCAAAATAATTTTTAGTTTTTCTGAATTTACTTTTTACTGTATAGGTATGTGTTTAGGTAAAATGGTTGTTTTTGTTTCATTCTATGAAGTAGTAACAATGTTTCTCCAAAATTTCAAATAAAAATATTGTTTCTATTTGCATTTATTTGCAGAAAATGAAAACTGGAGAAACATGTCAAAATAACAGAAAAGATGCTCTGTATTTTTTCAGACCTTCAATACTGCAAGTTCATATTCACTTTTAAAAGTTATCCAACACCTCAGTTGATGAGGTTTACAACACTGATCTCTCTTCCACATGCTTTATCAACCTTAGCCAGCTGTAGTCTCCTATATTATGGACAAATCTCTCTCAAACTCTCTCACTTAACACACACACAGTAAACACACGCACGCACTTGACTGTTTTCTCATCAGAATCATGCTGACAGAGTGTAATCTAAAAAAAAAATCTAAAAATCTAAATCTAATGTAGTTAGAGACCGCTGAGTGCTGAGTAGAAACAGATTTTCTGGAGTTTTCCATCTCATTAGAAGCATTGCCAAGGTCACTGTCGTCTCTTTTGCTCTCTCTCTCTCTCTCTCTCTCTCTCTTGTTCTGTCTCTCAGGGGGGCGATGTAGCACATGCTGCCGACCGAGTGTGTGTATTTGTGTTTGCGCTTGCTAATAGGCGTGTAGGTTTTCTCTGTAGACATGCAGATGATGCAGCGGAAAAAGAAAGTTCCATTCTACGGCTGTAGCTTTAACTTTCCACGTTCAGGTGAGGCCTGAACCGTGTTCGGGACTGAACCTGACACGTGAGACCTCTGCACGTTCTCTTTGGCTGTTCCCATGGTGATGGGGAGTCTGTGGGATGCCGGCGGCTAGGAAGATATTGTGTGCCTGACAGGCATAGCTAGAACTCGGATCAATGATAGGACAGAGAAAAAAATAAGGGAATCTGTATATGTTCCTGCTTAAACCTTGTGTACATTCTAATGCAAGTGTTGTATAATTTTTTGTTTATACTCAACATTTTCACACTGCTTTGTTTACTGTTAAAGTCAGCATGTCAGCCGTGCATTTCCTTACACTGCCTTACGTCCCCTGAGGTGCAATACCCCCCAAAACAGTTCTCAGTCCCTTCACACCTGCCTGCTCTCTAATGCCTCCACAGACAGACGGAGAGACGCGAGCGGTGCGGGTATGTGGCTTTATGTAACTCCCTCAACCAGCCCGTCCCGGCAAAGATTCAGATGAAACCGTATTATTTTCTCGTTACATAATATTTCGTGTATAAAGAGCTGCAGCAGCTAGCAGAAATTCAATAAGATTTATTTATTCTGCTGTCTTCATTTTTAAGGACACATCTGGCTTTATGAATCCTCTCGAAGCCTTTGTGCTTTCTCAAGAGGATTTACGTGAAATCATGTTCACCGAGCCTCACTTCCAATGTACAAGATGAAAACAGCAGGACAGTGATTGGCTCTCCGGATCTGTGTGCTTTTTACATTAGGTCTGTGTGACTGGAGGCCCTGAGGTTTATTTCAGGACATTTATAGTAGGGCTGTCACACGATTAATCGCGACCAATCGTTTACAAAATAAACATTTTTGTTTACGTAAAATATGTGTGTGTACTGTATATAATAATTATATATATATAAATTCATACACATACATGTATCATTTTATGTGTGTCAAAATGATGTATATATTAAATATTTATGTTTATATACAATATAAATTGTATATAAATATAAAAATGAATATACATGTGTAAATATTTCTTAAATATATACATGTATGTGTATGTGTTTATATATTTACATGCACATATTTTATGTAAACAAAAACTTTTATTTTGCAAACGATTAGTCATGATTAATCGTGTGACAGCCCTAATTTATAGACCAATGTTACTGTTTTATTGATTAACGGGACAAAAATGATCTCATAGACTTGGCATTTAAAAGAGTGGCCCAAGTTGTACCAAGAGACCTGAATATCATAAAGACTCCTGATTGACCTGTAACATAGCAACCACTTGAACACTAAATAGCAACATGCTAGAAAATCACTTGGAAAACCTTAGCGATCGCTTAGATACACCCTGGCAACCTCCCACAATATTCTACTATGACTGTGCCACACTTTGCATGGGCAAACACCACTCATATTTTCTTCTGAAATGTTAAAATTTGGTTATGATTGAGATTACAGGCTGGATTTGATTGCCTGAATCTGTATGTTTTATGCAGATGGTTTGTTCTGACATTTCGTGAGATGGGTTTTTTTAGAAATCGGGCCATTTTAATTATCTTATTAAAATCCCAGCTGATTCGCCCGGGTCACCTGTGATAGTGTTTGTGCATCCCCTCACGGTTCTTAAGCAAGAGGTGTTTCCATAGCGACAGGTTTCTATAGAAACTGGATCACACTGCCTGCTGGAGGGCGAGCATGACTCATCCTGTTGAGGGGGGGTTAGTAAACCTTAGTGTGAAAAGCAACCAAAGTTTTCTTCTGATGTTCTTGTGGTATCTGTAACTGTTAGCAATGCGGTTACATACAGCATAGAAAAAAGTACTGTGGTGGTATCAGATAGCAATACCATACCGTGGATTATTTTGTACATATATGATGATCTGGAAGAATCTTGAAATACCAAAAATAGTGGTATGTTTAATTTAAATGGGATCATTGTGTAAATTAAAGGATCATAGTGCTACCTTCTGATGCCATAATTATACCGTAGTACTACCACAGTATTTTTGTACTCCATGGTACTATGCACCTTGTATTTCCAGGTCCCAAAGTACCCCAAAAAACCATTACAATTGTGTTTAAAACACAATGAAGAAAGTATCAAACCAATACCTTGATGGTATTTGAAGCACCTTGTAGTACTATTTAAATACCGTGGTGCATGACTACTGTATGGCAATTAAACACTACTGTACCGTAGTATAGACGGTTTCATCGGATGCACACGCCTGACCCGAAGTTAACTTCCAGTCTGTGTTTGTCGATCGGTCTTGCTAGTGGCTAATAATATAACCATTTTATTTAATTTATATTCATATTATATTGTATAATAATTGTATTAAATCAACAATTTGCAGAATTTATTGTATATGCATTTTTTAAAATAAACAATTTGTTGATTGGGTCGTGTAACTTTGTCGCATTTAATTTTAGCCATAACAGTTCGTCTACTGGTAATCCAAAATAATACTGGCAAGACATACTTTTAACTTGCTTAGCTAATGTAATTTACTTATTTTAATTTCTTTTGCTTGTTATCAGAAATAATCTACATGGACTCTTTGCGGATGTGCACCCGAAGTTAAGTTTGGGCCACAAAAGTTTGCATGCGCAGTAACGTTTATGTCGCTGCTTTGCAACCGTCTGTTACAACAAGATACAGTCAAAGCGTATCAAAACAGCACTGATTTAAAAAGCTTGTGACATGAAATGATTTTTAGCTAATCAAATCAGAGAATGATGAAGACCTCCCAAATTAGATTTCACTGTGTTCACACTGCATCTGGAAAGCTGTTGTCACATTTTAGTCAGAAGGGAAAGGTGAGAGGAAGGAAAGAACGTTTGTTTGTCTTCATTTGACTGCTTGAAAGGCCCACATCGCACCAAATTGTCTATTTATGTTTCTTTTTGTTTCATGCTGAACTGTGAATGTCCTGGTTTTAGAAGAGCTGAATAACGCGCACACACAGAACAGATTTTAGTTCATGTTTGGCAGTTGCCACCACAGTGACGGAACAAATCTGCCAGTCTGCTTTGATTTACAGGAGCGCTAAGATGAAATCACTATAAACAAGCTTCAGTCTCATTTGATCTAGAAGGTTCAGAGAGAAAACGAAACTAAGATGTTTAATTTTTTATGTATTCATATGTTTTGATATGTAGTATGAATATTTACACATGGTAAAAAATAGTCAGTGTCTGCAGGAATCCAAATGTACATATACGGTAATGGTGCCCAGAAAGCATATTTGTACAGTATTTGCTTTTATTGCTCCCTTAGGTTATATTAAACCATCAAAAAATGGTAAGGGTATTCATTTTCACTAAATTTTTTGACAAATAAAGGCAAACTACAGTTTATCAGGGAATATGGGATTTATTTTCATATTCAGAAAATGCATAGAAAACAAAAATCTCACAGGAAATAAAGCATAGATTGATTAAAATTGTATCAGTTTGTTAGGATTTTGTGACTCTTGTCATTTGTATCATGTATGACTTTCTTTCTTCTGTAGAACACAAAAACTATGTTTTGAAGAATGTTGGTAACTGAACAGCGGCGGTACCCCTTCACTTCTATTGCACAGACACAAAACCAGTGCAAGTCAATGGGTACCGCCGTTGTTCAGTTACCAACATTCTTCTAAATATATTTTGTTGTGTTCTGCAGAAGATGGAAAGTCATACAGGTTTGAAATGACAGAATTTTTATTATTGTGTGAACTATTCCTTTACATTCAAATCTGAGCTTTTAGTTTATTTTAGTTAATAATTATTATTTTAGTTTATTTTTGCAACACAAATACATTTTTATATCTTTCATTCTATATTTAAATAAAGTGTGAGGTCATCAAGCAGGACATCACTTTTGCCCACTACTGTTATAGCTCAGTTAAGTTAACCATATTAGGAAGAGTTCAAGGAAAGAGTCACCATGGTGACTTATGTAAGGGCAGAGGTCTAGAGAAGCCACTGTGCTGATCCTATTTTTGGTGGGTAATGCTAGAGGCTCATTTAGATAAAGTAATAGAGTCTTTATTTTTTGTAAATTCAACAGCAGCTCAACAATTAATTTGGATTGCCAGATGTTTGTTATCTTTAAATTATACACTTTTTTGACGCCTGTCCAATGGCAATCATAGATTTAACCCAGCAAGTGTTTGGGGCTAGGTCATGCTATGACCTTTAACCCCTTAGGTGAAGTTTTTAAATATATTTTTTTCTCTTGTTATAAAAAGCCTCTACTGAAACCCCCAGATAATACCATCTTCTAATTGAAGGTTTCTTCCATTAGAAGCTTTTTTCTGCAATGTACAGTATATTGTTGCATCGTCATTAGTATATATAAATGAACAATGTTCACTCTTTATTTGTGTGACCTGGACTGAGAAATGCAAGTTTATTTGCCCGTAAAAGTCTGCTGGTTGTTGCATTTTGCGTAAATTAAACAAATTAAAAACTTTAAATCATATGCCTGAAATAAGCGCAAATTTTTCAGTCCAGGTAAAAAGGAAAAAGAGTAGACATTGTTCCTTTACATATAATACTGCCATTGTAACAATACAAAGCAGGTTAAAAATCAACAAACTTGGATTTTAAAAAATGTAGCAAGGTTTGCATTTTTGGGGTGAATAATTTCTTTAAAATGATTATTTTCAAGTTTTACAAATGTGCTACAAAGTAAGAATGTGTCATCCCAGAACAGACTTAAACAGACTTTACCAAAAATACAAGTTATTGCATCATAATATTCTCACTCAAATGTCATTTCAAATCTTTTTTCTGCAGAACTCAAAAGAAGATATTTTGAAGAATGTTGGTAACCAAACCACAGTGAACCTCATTCGCATTTAATGAATAGAAAACCACCAAGGCATTTTTCAAAGTACGCACAGTAGATAATCATATGAAGGTTTTGAACAACATGAGGGTGGATAAATTGTGACAGAATTTTTGTTTTTGGGTGAACTCTCCCATTAACATGGGTAGGTCATACAGTATCACAATACACAGCATCTGTGAGTCCCTGTAAGGAGGTCATGCTGTCAAAATCTTGCACAAGAGTTATTCCACACCCTTTATTACTTCTCCCTAGTCTCTCTCAACTTCTCTTACCCCTCTCTCACTCTCTCTCTGTCCACCTCTTTTTGGCTTTATTCCAGGGCCATTCGTTTTCCTGAGTGACTGTCACATGTCAGTGTGCGTCTGCCAGACTTGGTTATCCCAGGATCACTTGACTCCTGTGTCAGCGTCCAAGGACGTTCTGTCACTGAGATGTGTGTGTATGTGAGGGATCTGCATGACTGGCTGCTGTTGGAATGGAAAATACCATCCACGATCCTCCACAGGACGAGCGCAGGGGAAACCCAGAAGCCCTCCCGAGACGGTCAGCCAAGAAGAAAGCGAGCCCAAAAGCGTATTGGGATATTGCGCTTGATGTTCGGAAATTCACACGGTCGTGCGTTCCAAAATAGATCTCTAATCTATTAACAGGAGTTCAGTGATAGTAAATCAGGTGGGATTATGATGGGTCAGGGATACTGATCTGAAATCAGCCTGACACAGTTCCTCATGCTCAAAACCGAGTGACATGCTCAGAGACGCTGCTTCCAGACCAGCGGCAATGACTGAAGTTTCCTCAAGGCAGATTTAAACGGGTCACGACACCCCAGACGCATAGTCGCATCCTTTAATTAGTTTTTATCGTGACACAGCTTTGAAAAGCTCTATGTGAAAGACAAAGACGGACCATATTCAGAGTGTTTGGCTGTAAGTTTTGGGCTATATTTATTTGTGGCTTCGGAGTGGAACCTTGGTTCCCAGAAAGGGCTTTCCATACAGATACTGCTCATAGTCTCTCTCTCTCTCTCTCTGTGGTGGTGATAGCAAGCAGGTCCTTATCAAGCCTCATCTGTGTTGGGGGTTACGGTAAACAGTTTCCAGGGAGATCCTCTTGTATTTGGCAGTGGTAGCAAATGTTTTGCCATAACTTATTTTGCCAATAAATCAATAGTCTGATTGTCAACAGGTTGTGAAAATAGTTACAAAATGCCTGATCAACTCCAGGCACCTGTTTCTTTGCTTAAGTGTTTGAACAAGCACCTTTACTGTTATTACCTTTGGGTGTTTGAGAAGGCTTTCTGCAAAATGTTATCGCTTATATATGTGAGGTTTGGCTGTGTTATACAGGTTGCTTTTCCCCTCCCATGATCCTTATTGGCTAGTTTTCAGTCAACAACAAAAACTATGCTTGAATGTATAGTGATAGCTCACCCAAAATTCCGTCATCATTTATTCACCCAAAACCTGTGTATGACTTTTACTTCTGTGGAACGCAAAAGAAGATATTTTGTGAAATGTCACAGTGGTTTTGTGTTCATACAGTGGATGTGAATAGGGGGCAAATGTTGTTTGCTTACCAACGTTCTTATAATTTTAGAATATCCGATTTTGTGTCAGATTTAAAATGTCTTGAGGGTCAGTAAATAATGCAAAAAAATTCATTTTTGTGTGAACTGTCCGTCAGAGGGACAGTCCACCCAAAAATGAAAATTCTGTCAAGAATTACTCACCCTCAAGTTGTTTCAAATCTATATTCATTTCTTTGTTCTGAAATATTTGGAAGAATGTTAGCAACTGACAATTCTGGGACATCATTGACTATCATAGTAGAAGAAATTAAAATGGCAGTCAAAGGTGCCCCAGATCTGTTCGCTTTTCCAACAGTACAAAAAGTCATTATACACTTACTTTTTTTAACTATGGTATGACAGAATTTTCATTTTTGGGTGGACTATCCCTTTTAAGCCAGCAAATTTCCTGTGCTGATTTGCTGGCTTTTTCCCAGTGTGTTCTGTTCATACAACAGTTGTTGCATTGACTGTCTCTATTTCAAATGGTTTAATTTTACTCTAATGGACACCGACCTGTTGCTTTAAGTGAAAGGAATGGTGTTCCTGCAGCTGTGGTGCTATCCATAGTGATCGCCATCCCATGGGCATCTTTAGGGCTGCCAGGCATACTGCCCTATATACTTGGTGTTATACACTCAAACACACACACACTCTTCTCTCTTAGTCCCTCACACACTTTTGGCCCATTTACCTAGTGCATTTAGCAGCTGTAAGACTATGAATTCCTCTTGGGGTATAGTAGTACAGTAAGGCTTTCTTTTTTTCACTTTCTCTTATTTTACTAGGCCTCTCATCAGCATATATACTGTTTCAGTGAATCTTTGGTGTTACCTTAAAGGGATAGTTCCCCCAAAAATGAAAATTCTGTCATTTACTCCCCCTCTTGTAATTTCAAACCTATATGACTTTCTTCTGCAGAACACAAAAGAAGATATTTCATAGAATGTTGTTAAACGGCACCCATTCACTTGCATTGGTTTTGTGTCCATACAATAGAAGTGAATGGGTGCCGGCACAGACACCCCCTTCCGATAAACAGTTTTGCGGCGAAACCATAATTTCAGCGAAGACAACGTATACATTACACACACACAGACTTCACAGAAAACTTTTGGCATTTTTTTATGTAAATGAACGAATTCATTTCAATTAATACTACATTATACAGCACATGTGGCTGTGGTGCTTGGGTGTCCAGATATTGAGTAGTTGACTTTGTGAGTTTTTTGTGCCAGAAGGGTTGGCGCGTGGAGCTGTGTGTGAAGTGGGCGGGGCCGCGGAGCCGATATGTGGGTGGTGGCTGTTTGTTTGTTTGTTTGTCTGTTTACTTGTTTGTGTGTTTGCAGAGCGGGTATTTATGTGGGCGGGTCCACACACACACACACACTGCAGGTTCATAGAGGAGCTCATTAATTAGAACAACCAATCTGTCTGACACCCACAGTGTGTGCGTGCTTGTGTGTGTCATAGAGAACCAGAGAGAGAGATTTTTAAGATGCTTTGAGCAAGAAAAGATAAATCTGCTCCACTGTGAAGTAAATCCTCTTGATTCAAAAGAAACGTGCATGGATCATTATTGTCAAGCAGAAACAATGGCTCTGTTCTGAAACCTAATGAGGTGAATAATTGAATGTGGGCTTCCCTCCTATAGTGCAATTCTAATCACAACCTTATTTATAAAACCCTAAACATACAGCTTGCATCTTATATAAGTGCATTTGATACGTGGAAGAACACATTTTGAAGACACAAGTACCCATTTCACGCAGTCTGTGCTCTTCTTTTGTGTGTTACATCACGACCCAAATGAATTACTTTTTTGCAGCGAAGAAACTTTGGTTTCCATGGTAACCTCGTGTAGGAAATCGCGAGCGCCCTGGGAAAATGTTTTTAGCCAAGTCATTTGAAGAGCTCATAAAAGACAAATACTTCAAGCATCCCGGCGGTTGGCACTACAACATCCACCCGGCTCGCCACGACTCCTGATACAGATTGGATCTAGGCTTTAACAGATTCAGGCCATTATTGATGATCTGGAATCAGATCGTTGTTTGTTTTTAAACCCAAAAGCATCTTGTAAGACACTCAGCTCTGAAGCCCGAGTCTGTAGTGTCGTGGCAGCCAATCAGGGCGTCCGTTCGGCTTCTGTAGATAAGATGTTATATAATGACCAGGTGCCTTGCAGCAGATTGAAAGAATAAACGCTCTGCGCTCATTCATTTGCTGGCAAGATCTGACACCGAGGTCTACTTAAATAGATCGGCTCGAATCAGAACGGTTCATGCAACCGAGATCGGTATAAATCGCACGTAAAGCACCCAGTCTACTCTAGACTCCATACACATACGTGCATAGATGTGCAAACACATGTAGGTAAATAAACACAAATATATGCACGCATGTTCAAACACATGTTGGTACTCACAGTCAATATAGCTTGCAGATGTGAGTGTTGGATGTATCATTTATGGACGCTGGTTAGGGTCTGCATAAGAAGAGAATTCTGGAAATCTAAAGGGTTCGTAGCTATCCAAAGTGGGATCATTATATCGTTTTAAATTGCCTTATGGGCAGCCTTGTGTGCATGTGCTGCATCATGGTTCTAGCATTTTCTGTTGACTCTGATTATCGAGATGTCCTTTAAAATGACATTTTGTCATATTTACATATAACTTTTGTTGTTTTGTCAGGCTTGATAGGTTAAAAACACACAGGTTGAGATTTTGTGCCAGCAGGTAAGGCAGTGTCTCTGAAATCTCAGGCAGTTTGATCGTCTAAGAATGCTTCTCAGTAACTGGTTTGTACCACAGGAACACACGCTGCGGAAGCTGATTGGAAGAGTTCACTCTAAATGAAGGTTGACTTCACAAGAGATATGCAGAAAGCAGCTCCACTAAAGCAAAGCTAATGGGTTTTCATAAACTCGGACTGTTCAGCAGGAATGGCATTGCAGTCAAAACGCTTGGAAAGCGTTTTTTTCGCGTGTGACAGACAAACAGGGATGATTTAAATTGTTTTAAATCAATGCATTATCAAATCATTAGGCTAGAAGAATAACATTTCTTTCAAAACGTATTTTTCTCTGTGGAACACAAAAGAAGATATTTTGAGAAATGTCTCCATGGCTTTGTGTCCATACAATGAAAGTCAATGGGGGCCGGTGTTGTTTGGTTACCAACGTTCCTCAAAAAATCTTTTGTGTTCTGCATAAAGAAGGAAATTCATACAGATTTGGAATGACACAGTTCAACCATTTTTGAACTGTCCCTTTAATGTGTGTCATGTTCATTCCCTCTTAGCATGTCTTGTGTTCATTCTGCAATTAGTCATTGCAGCACGAAAATGTTTAAAATGTGGCCAAATCAGACACGCTGAGTGCAGTTTTATCAGAGCAGGAGCACATCTGACTTCTGTTGCTAATGGACCCTCAAAGTACTCTGAGAGCCATTTACACCTGGTCACGTCATGCGTTTTCTCAGATCAGATAGCTATCTGATTTATTAAAACCGATGCATTTACAGCCACTTGCGTGTAGGGATGCACCGAATGTTCGGCCACCGAAAATGTTTGGCCGAAAATAGCAAAAAACGCAAGTTCGGTGTTTGGCTGAATATGTGAAATGGCCGAATAAATTTTACCGAACATGACTCGTGATACGATCAAGCAGCAACCAGAGAGAGAGAGAGAGAGACACGCGTGCGCTTTATTACCGCCGCAAACATTTTGGCAGTGCGTGTGTGTGTGCGTGGAGCATTTTAAAGTGTCAGAGAAAGACACAGCATGGGACTTGCCGCACGGAAGTAAATTTCCGAATGAAAGCGTCTTTACCGGTCGGTAACTTTACTTCAGACAGAAGCGGGCTGTCTGACAGTAGCCCCGCCGCTCGCGACATCCTTTGACATCATACAGTCGTCGCGTGCACTCAGTTCCCTGTACTAAACAACTTGTCAAAGTATGTTCTGTGCATCCCGGACACGAGTGCACCTTCTGAGAGAACAGTCAGCTTTTGTGAAAAAAACGTGTTCGGTGTTGGGGTATTATTCGGCCTTCGGCCAAGTGTTTCACATCATGTTCGGATTCGGCCAAGAATTTTCGTTTCGGTGCATCCCTACTTGTGTCTCAGATGAATGGATATGAATCCGATCTTTTATTCACGCGCAAAATGCAAATGTTAACTCTCTATTTCCGCGGGGGAATGAAATGACAGGGACTGTCGTTTTGCTTTATTTACTTCTGCAAATGCAGTCGTGTCTAAAAAGGCATGAAAAACTCGTATCGTAATGTTTTCTCTTTCAAAGCGCTTTCTCGTGACATCATGGCTTTGCAGAATAACCACAAGTCGCGTTCAAGGATGATGAGATCTCAGTGCCCTCACTCCCGACCGCGTCTACGACCACACATGTAAACAGCCCCAGCGCGTTGCTGCAATGAGTGTCTGCGTTTCGCGGCTGCTCCATCCCTGGCTGTTTTATCGGTTTATTTGCCTCAGGCGCGGCTAGCTTACGAGCAACATACATCCGTTTGGGAGGAGTAAAGCGCTGACGTATGTGGTTTTAACTAAAAGATGCTTTTAGACTTGATCGGTTTTGACTGGAATGCGTCCCAGACCACCTCATGAAGTGGTTTGAGCGATCGGATTTAAATCAGTCTCGAATGCTTTTCGGAGGGCATTTACACCTGGTCTTTTCACGATCAGATAGCTATCCGATCAGAGAAAACGCTTGAAGTGATCAGGTGTAAATAGGCATTGAGACTGACACCCATGGCTTGCTACAGCCAATTAGGACAAAACTTGAAATTAGTCGAAAGGTCTTTAGAGAATCACTATTAACTTTAACAAGTACTCCCATATAGGAAAAAATTATTTATCTTTTTTTGTTCTGTTGAAGTCAACAGAAGACATTTTGAAGAATGTAGGACAGCAAACAGTTCTGGGGCACTTTTGACTACCATTGTTTTTTTTCCTACTATGGTAGTCAATGGGGGGGCAAAATCTGTCTGATTATAAGCATTCTTCCAAATATCTTTCTCTGTGTTCATCAGAACAAAGGAATGTATACAGATTTGGAACAACTCGGAGGTGAGTAAATGATGACAGAATTTTCTTTTTTAGGTGAACTATCCATTTAAAACGAAACTGTGTTTCTCTGACTTTGCTATTTTCTTATATTTAGAACAGTTAATTATATCTTATTGTAATTTTTATCCTGGTGTGAATGGGCCTTTACAGTTATCTCTTCATATTAAGCTGTGACTGAAGAAAGTATATTGCATATACAGTGGCATTAAAAATGACGCAGTTCACCTTTATCTCAAAAGGTGATAAAATGACCTCATCACCTGTGAGGTTTTGTTCGTTTTTTCTGTAGTTCGACAGCTTTCATTGGCAGTAGCGGATCTGGATTCCCTGAGGGCTGAATGCTGATATCACAGCTGTTAGCACGCTAGAAACCATGCAGCCAAGAAATATCATTATTATTTAATTCTGTCCACAGTTCTGTGTTGGTTTGCTGCACACACACACATACACACCCTGGACAGATGGTGGCTTTAAGCTCAGGGTCCTTGAAGGAGACATTCACAGCGGGAGGGAGAAAGTGAGATACAAACCGATATGAAGACAAGCGCATGCTGTTGCTAATGCCCCTGGAGGATGCTGGGAGTTTCTTTGTTAAAGTAGTTTCTGCCAGCTAATGAGCAGGAGAACGATTCTAGGTCATATTTTGCTACCTCACATGCCCAGAACTGTGCACGGTGAGAAGACTGTAGCACTCATCTATTTTGTTTTTCTGATATTTGCTGCATTCTTGTGTGTCTAAAGATATGTGACCCTGTCTTTAAAACTATGATTTCAGTCTTTGATATGGTCTTACTCAGCCTGTATTAAAGATATCAAGGTTATATTTTTACTAGGGCTGTCAATGTTAACGCGTTAACGCATGCGTTATATTTTTTTTATATTTAACGCAATTAACACAGCATCTGTTTATTTTGTCATCATTTGTCTAGCGTTACATTATATAATCACGCTCTTATTCATGTAAAGGCCTTTAAACTATTTAAGCTTGATTTGAAACGGTTGTTTTCACACGTTCAGTGTAGATAGCAGCTTCTAGCTGTGGGATGCGGCGCAACAGCGGTCCAGTCTGGTGTATATAGTCACTAGCTAAAGGCTGCGTCAGTGAATCTCTGTCAGACAGCGCGCCAGTATTAAGTTCTCTTTCTTGCTTGAGCAAAATTCTTAAACTTCCTCATCATCAGCAATAGAAAATGTATATTTCGTGCACAGCAGAAGCTTGTAAATTGGGAAGCTATGGATTTCTCACACACGTTTAGACTTTATAGCGTTAGATGGGCCATCTGGAGCCATCACACATGCCGACGTGTTTATAGTCAACGGTTTAAATGGTCACCTGCGTTTGATGGCCCTGCTGTTCTCTGTAAGGACATCTATGAACAGAAACATAACTTACCTTGGCAGAATCAGGTCAACGTATTTCTTTTCATTGAATCTATCTCTCAAGTAGCTTTCTTGTTTTCATAACTAAAATGACTTGCGTATTTATTCTCATGTCTGGGTTTTTGTGTTTGTCTGAAAAACAAAATGTAAGAAACATTCTTTGACATTAGCCTGTGTGTGTGATTTGTGGTTTAGCGTTCACCTTGACACTGGTTTGGTCTCGTTCCAGGATCAGCGAGTGGGTGTCAGCGGGTCATTAATCAGAGGCGGAGAGAGATCAATAAATCTGATCATTAGTCTCATCGGTCTCTCACGCCGCTGTGACATCATCATCATCTGATTGGCCGGCAGCCATGTTTCATGTTTAAAGCGATTTGAGCTACTTATTTTATCACTCCGTGCATTCCCTAGGGATGGAACCCATGGCTAGCACTGTGCTCTACCAACTAATTCAATTGAAACTTGGCAACTAGACAATAACATCTTTAAGGAAAACATCTTTTTTTAAGGAAATATCTTTTTAGTCTTCATTTGTGGAGAAGTTTTAGTTGTGTCTAAAGCATCTCGCTTGGAGCTCTGCTCTTTCGCTCGCTTTCTGCATATTCCATGTTGACACCTGAAGGTGTGAATTATTTATTTCTTCAGGCAGATGCTCTCACACTTACCACACATACAGTCACACCACTACACACAGACACTCATACAAACACTAATACAAACATACATTTACACTCAGGCACACAGAAATATGCACATGTGCTTTTGCAGTGTTTCAGTGTTTATCATGCAATGATGGTGGATAAAGTCAGGATTAACTCTCGCTATTTGTATTTCTCTCCAGGTCAGTCGTGTTTTAAAACCCGGCGGCCGCTTCATCTCTGTAACGTTCGCTCAGCCACACTTCCGCAAAAGGCTGTACTCTCGGGCGGAGTACGGCTGGTCCATCAAACACTATCACTATGGCAACAGCTTCCACTACTTCCTGTACGTTCTCACCAAAGGGGAGGAGCTTAGTCCGGAGGACGCGGAAATGGAGAGAAGAATGCTCGCAGAAGCCGAGGCTCCGCCCTTTGAAGTTATATTTCAGGAAGTGGATTCTGAGGATTACCTAAATAACATTGGGCTATAGGTCAGATAAAGGACAGCGTTGATTTTTTCCGGCTTCAGAAACAACTAAAACATGCCACAAAAGTTTAAATACGTTGCCTTCTCATTCCAAAGTCATTCCAAGTTCTATGATAGCTTTTTAGGACTGCTGTTTACTTTCCCTCCTCCATCACAAAAATGGACCATGATGACATAATTTATATTTTTATGTGATCTTTTCCTTTAATAGTCTGCAGGGTAGGACTGAAAGAGGAATGGATCAACTATTATACAGGGTAGGATACATGCAGCAACCTTTGGAGATGCCGATCTCTGGTTCTGTTGACCTTAAGGGCAATATTTGAAATTTGCTCAAAATAAACAGGAAAACGCAGGAACTTCCCATCTGGATCAGAACTTTAAACTGTCACTTACATTTATATGCTACACTTGAACTAACTTCTGAAGGTCTGTTCTCTTTTTTTTAACATTTTATCAGACAATTCTTTAATATGCAGGCTTGTCTCTGTCTCTATTTTTCTCAGTGTGATTGTGTTGATAGACATGTCAAGGATGAGTGCCTGACACTTGCACACTTGTGCAGAGATAAATCTGTCACAAACTGCTTCTAAAACAATAAATAAGCAAACAGGAAATAAACATGATTATGACAGACGTACGTACGTGCGTGCGTGTGTTCTTCAGGATGAGGAATGGCTGCCGTGAATTGAAGGAGGCCATTAATAAACTAGAAATCATTTATTTTTAATTTCGCTCTGAAATGTAATTACTGTCTATTTTTAAGACTCTAGGAAGGTGGCTGACTTCCTGCGCTCCGGTGTGAACAGATAAAAGTCAGAATCTCTCGCTGTGATTTTCAGTATAGAGAGAAGAGTCCTTCTTGATTCCTGTGTTTCAGGTGAGACCCAAACATAGTGTAGATGGAAACTATGTGACATTTGTTATAATCACGGAAACCAGATGACTGTGATCATGTATGTTGAAAAAACCTTTGTCTTACAGTGTAAGATTGGGTTTCATAATACTGTGTTTGCATCTGTACATGTGAGTGTAAAATTCGCCATCACTTCTGTTGTAGATGTTTTAGCACATTGTTATGCTAGGGTGGTCTTATTGACCCAGATCTGTAAACCCACCCTGATGTTCCTATGATATTCTTGTGCTGATAAGTCTCCTTCAATGTAAGTCTATAGGAATCCTTATCAATTTTATCATCTGTCAGGCAAAATCATAATACTGATAATATTGACTTTGTAAGTGGCATAATAGCAGTGGCTCACGCTGCGTGGAATTAAATGTGTGACCTCTGAAAGCTGATGATGTAGTCACAGGTCTTTCCCCTTCACTGACGTTCTATGCAATGACGTCAGGGCAGGGCTGGTGTCAGATGACTGCTGATATCAGGTGACCCGCAGGTATCGGGTGCGGATTTATCCTGCGATCGTATCCTCTCCCCCCGCACTGGCACGGTGCGCTACACGGGGGCTCTTCAGGAACCTTGTGCACCTTAAACACCAGATTGTCTTGACAGAAGACCCTGATTACTTAATGCTGGTTAATTTCTCAAATTTATAAATTCAAACCCCATATTTATGTATGCAAAAGACGTCAATGTCAATATTAATATTATGAACTACTATTAATTTAAATATGTTGATATCTGAGTTTACTTGAATTGTGATGTCACCTAGCACACGTCATTATACATGCCTACCTGCTTGAATTCTGCAGATGGATTTTTTCATGAATAAAACTTGTCATCTGTTTAGAAATGATCATTTGATCCTTTCATGGCTGAGATCGAGATGCTGTCTCTTCAGCTAAGTTCTCATTGGTCCAACTTCCCATTCTCTTGTCTCTGTAATGGACAAATGTGTTAAGCTGGGTGCAGGGCAGGACAGACCATTACATCATCATCCTGAGGCGGCAGCCACTCAGGCCCGTATTGATAGTGGACATGTAAACCCGCTACCCAGGAAGCTCTTCTGACAACACTATGGTCAACATTTCATTAAGTGAGGCTTTTATTTCTGGCCTGGTTATAAATAAAGATGTTATGGAAAATTACAGATGTATATGCTGTCATGACCCAACCTCACTCCCTCACTCCCTAAAGCCTAACCCTAAAATGCTCTGACATGTTAATTCACGTTGATCATTTGGGCACCATAAGCATGAATTTGGTTCTTAACATCTTGCCACACAATATTCACAAACGTAGCCAAAATGTCAAACATTTCAACATATACATTTAGGGCCATAAATGTTTGGACAGAGGCACATTTTTTGTTATTTTGGCTGTTTACCAAAATATATTCAAGTTACAGTTATATAATGGATTTTATCCTAAAGTGCACACTCGGCTTTATTTAGAGTGTATTCATATCCAAATTAAGCCCATATCTGTCCATAAAACAGCTTTTGATTCGATTGTCCAATTACTTCTGGTCCCTTGAAAAAGGGGGAGCTACATACTAAAGAGCTGTAATTCCTAAACCCTTCAGCCAATTTGGATGTGAATATACACTAAATAAAGCTGAGAACTTAAGACAATATTCATTATATGACTGTAACTTGAATATATTTTGGTAAATGGCTAAAATAACAAAAAATGTGCCTCTGTCCAAATATTTATGGGCCCAACTGTACAAGATTTTAAGCGATTGCATATTGTCGTATACTTGAATGGGCTTTATACAAGCCATATCAAACAATCCTAGTTTGACAGTAAAGTAGACCCTTTTCATGTGCTCCATCAAGAATTTGAACTACTACTGTCTGGTCATCGTTTTCGTACTCCAAGGTTCAGATACAACAGTTATAAAAACTTGTTCCTCTGGCTATAAGGTTGTTGAACTCAAATGCAAAGAATGGGACTGTGTGATGGTTATTGTTTATGGATGATTGTTATTTATGTTGGAACTTGTTTGTACAGTTTTACCTGTATTGCCCAAAACAAATTTCTCTTAAAGGAACTAATAAGGTAATAATAATAATAATAATAAAAGTAAAATGTACAATTTACTGTGAGAAAATATATGTAACAGTCTCTAATGAGAGAGACCAAAGCTGAATAAAATCAAGGACAATGCTCTTTTAAATCAAATGTCTCTCTCTCTTTCCCAGCAGAGCACTCATTCTTCGAAAATCTTATGTCATCTCTCTTTCTTTCTTATCACGTCATCATCATCTGCAGAGAGTTTGGCTTTCCATGGGTCAGAGCGCAGTATCTCTGTCACTCTCGAGCTGCCGCGGGCCGCCTGTCTAGTTAGATAGTGTATCTGTGATCTCCAGCTCTGAGCAGCCTGTGTGAAGCGGTGAGGGTTCCCCTGGGCATTGGAACCGTTCAGGAACACTGAAACAGCCAATGAAGGTGTATTAATAGACTGAGATGGTGAAGCTGAGTGTCCTTGACTTCGATTGAGTGATGGACGTTCGGCAGTGAAAGAGGTCCTTGTTGATTCATGTGCATTTGTTAACAGACAAATGTCAGGTGTCTGTTCTGTGATTTTTATTCATCCTTTTGTGATTAGAGCGGAGAGGTTGTGGGTTCGAATCCCGGTGAACACATATTCTGATAAAACGTTGAATGCACCATGATTCACTTTGGATGAAAGCTTTTGCCAAACATAAAATGTTTGTTTTTGGTCAACTCCAAACTTTATCTTGGATCAATTGAAGTTATGCAACATTTAGTGAAAAGTGTTTTTTAGGATTAAATGTAAACTGGGATTGAGAATCGGAGTATAAATTGATTTAGGTAAGCCTGACTTGTTTTCAGATGGATCCCAAGCCTCAATCGCTGATAAAAGCCATCAATTCTCCTCTTCATGCACAGCTTTTGTGTGAGCGGTGAAGGAAAACGTCAATATTACTGTGAAATTTAACTGCATCAGATGGTTCAGACCATGTTGTTTCGGAATGTTTGATGTAAACAAGAAACAGCATGTGTTGCACCAGCTGTGCAAAAGCAAGATTGAGCTGAATAAATGAATTCTGTACAGAATACATTAAGTAATGACCACTAACATCATGATTAGGTTTTCAGATGGCCAATTTAGCTTGTTCTATGGTGTGTTTTAATGGACCACGAATTCACTATCAAAGACAGTTATCCTATCAAATAATTATTGACCAAGATCTAAAATCCATCTTTCGCTATGTATTTTGTCTGCGATGAAACACCTCGCATTTTTATTATTGTTCACTTGAGTTCATGAAGTGCATAAATATCTTTCTTTAGTATTCCATTCTCAAAGGTGCAGTGTTCTCTTTGAAGCCAAATCAAAGTAACGCCAACACTGAAGGTTTAGAAGTAGACAGGCCTGCTGGTTTATCACCAAATTCCAAGGTAAGACAACCATCCTAATATGAATTATATCCCAACATTACTGCATGTCATGATTTACATGGCCTCAATGCTATCGAAGTGTTACAGTAGTTGTTTCATCTCTTGATGTATAGTATAGTTTAACCTGTTGGATGTGATACATTCAATCTTGTTTGTTAATGGGCCTGCATTGGACTGCATGAGTTAGCCAGTTGGCTGTGTTTGTGCCGTCTTGAGTGCCAGAACGTAGAGGTCATTGGTCAAATGATGACAGAAATGCACATCTATATGTTACACCATTTATTTATTCACCAAATACAGTGAAAATGGTATTTTAATATGCAATGATTCATTCTTAGAATGTCATGACATTTTTGTTGCTTTTTTGCTTAATAAAACAATGTTCCATTATTGAAAAGTATTAAGGTTTCATGCACAACAAACCATAGTCAGTTTCTTTATAATGGTACAAAACAAACCAAAATGAAAAACAAAGAACAAAGAAACACAAACGTAATGTCCAAAACCCGTTGAATAACGCGTTATTTGAAGATATTAGTAAACAGTGCGGTAGATTTCTAATATCGCCATTTTCTAACAATTTCATCAACAAAGCTCAAGTCACAGTATACGATTTCCATATAACAGTAGTTCAACACGAATGTGTGCAAAAAACCCGAGAAACATTCATTCATTAAGTCTTTTTTTTTCCCTTTTAATAAAAAACCCTCCAACCAAACTGAATAATGCTCTCTTCCTCCGAAATAGAAACATCATTGTTGATTAATTTTAGAACGACATACTAGCATATTTTTAAATAACAAATATTTAATATAAAAATACAAATGTGACTTTTTTTTAAAAAGAAACATGCCAGGGTAAGATTTGTGGGTGGCACCTTTGTTGGCACCGAAGTGTAAGTTCATGCAAAGAGATGGACACAAGGTGAGATGATGATGGAAAAACGTCATCAAAATATAAAACCAAAACACTTGGAAGAAACCAAGTCATGTTCATGACGGGTTAATTACACGATGGTGTAATGCACAATGTTCCTCTGTGCTGTGGTGATGCGTATCCGTGGCGCTGCAGTGAAGGGCAAACAATAGACCACCAAACAACGCAAAGACTATATGTGTCAACACCTGTGGGGATGTGTATTATAACATACTCAATTTTTGAAATAGAACATGATGCAAAAGAGCGAAAGAAAATATTCACATTGCACCATGGGCGTACATACGTATAGAAGTTCGGTTATGGGTGGTAAATGTCTTTGTGTCTAACGTGTCTCTAAAAAGCAGCAGTCGGATTGAAGTCGACGCTTAATGCAAATCCATAAACGCGCCTTTTCCGGCTGAATCGGTGTGTGTGTTAACAGGAAGGTTTTTAAACTAAGATACTGTACAGCTATAGTAACAGAGCTTAAGATGCGATTCAGTCTTCGGTTGGACTTTGTTTTGCTTACAGCGCTTCTGGAAGATGATGGTTGTGGAATTACAATGACATGTCCATTCACGTTTATTCACATGAGCCTTGAGAGCGCAGCCTCATCATCTCCGACATCTTCCTCAAAGCATCATTCGGGTTTCGTTTTAGGAGAATTGCCAGCAAACCCCAAGTAAATGTCGATCTTTTCATCTCTCCCTTCTTGAAATTCCTTTTCCCTTTTAAATCTCCTCTTGGTTCGAGCATCGTCCCACCATCTCTCCACTTCTTTGCAGTCTTCTTCACATGCGCAACCGACCAATGCTTCAAATCGGTGATAAAAATTGAAACCTGCAAGGCATTGCTCGGCTTTAAACGCCTGGTGACGATTTGTCGGTCATACCTTTCAGCACCTCGTCTATTCGGTCGTCCTCGATGACCACTGTGAATACAAAAGACAGCTGATGTCAAGACTTTGTACACTGTAACATGTGCAGCCTATATGCAAGTTTGGAGAGCTTGCGGTTTGCAACTGCGCAGTTTTTTTTTAAAGATTAGGCTACTGCGCGCTTCAGACACCACAAACAAATAAAACTTAAATGCATTTGCGTATCAATACTAGCAATAAAAATCATTCCTATTAAGTTTTTTTTTAATATTATGAGAACGACACAAGCACGGGATCGTTGAAACGTTTTCTGTAAGATGTATGTTACCTATGTTTGTTTTGTTGGTTTTGCCAGTCATGCGCCAGTGGCTAAATATAAAAACTAGTCTTAATCAAATGACCAGTTATCTAACTTAGCTGTGTTGTTGTGCTAAGCTGTTGTTGTGTTGTCTTTGCGTCTGAACTCTGGCAACATTTTGGGTATTATGATGACACATTCTCACCTCTCTTCGCTCTTCCGATCTGTCCAAGTTTCGGTGGTCTTTTCGCCTGCGACGCACCGAAGAACGAGTTGGTGTCCTGCAGCCCGCAGCTGAAGGACATCTGGCTCACATCGTTGTCCCCTCCGTATCCGCTCATTTTCCCCTCGCTGTACGGCAGAACCTCGGACATGGCTGTTGTGAAGGACGAGCTGTCGACGCAGAAATCGCTAGAAAAGAGAGTAACTGTAGGCAGCGACGGTGGATATGGCAACTATCCCCCCAAAACAAGTGCACGTTCTTGGTGGATATCCTCACGCGTAAACGTCAGACTCCTCGCACCGCCAACTTCCAAGCGCGTTCAGGACTGGAGTGCTCGGTGCAGAGTGCGTCGTGAGGGTTTGTGAGAGAGAGCGCGTCTGAGTGTGCGACTACATCAGCGGTCGTGTGAAATCTGCTGTAAGGTGCGGGACATCCCGCGATCATAAAGGAAACCCGGGCGGAACGGTGAAGTCATTTATCTGGGCGTGTGTATGTATGTGTGTGTGTGTTTAAGAGAGAGAGAGAGAGAGATTGAAACTCCAGTAGGTGCAAGGGTGCCACCATCAGGTGAGAGTTACACAGCTGAATTCACTGTAATCTGTGTGAAGATTTTTAGTGAGCCTTTGATTTGAGATCCGAGAGAAGTGTGCATTATTTATTTGTTTATTTGAACTATATTAATTTACAACCTCAAGTAGGTCACAACAATTAAAATATTACATATACACATAAATATTTAATTCAGTCTTCATTTTGTGTACGTAGGCTTAAACAGAATAATAAAATCCAAGTAAAGAAATTCAAGTTTCAAGAAACGAGCAAAAAAGTTGGCAAGATGCTTGAATGTCAGCATCCAAATTCTGTCGTTTCATACAAAACATTTATTTCTTCATTTTTATAAGTTGTGTAACTTATAAAAGGCTAAGTTATGAGAAATAGGCTACAACAAATGCAGTCCAAAACTAAGTTCATTAACATTTTATTTGTCTTCTACCCATATAACACACTTAAGTGGTGTGTTTTGTTCAGTAAACACTTTGATTTTTTTCAAAAGCTTTTACCAGCTTTTAACCACGACGTCTTTAATTATCTATTCGCAGTGCTGTTGCACATTTTAATATTGGCTTCCGGTTCAAAAACATAATCGTGTATAATTGTCTTAAATAGGTTATTGTTATTCATTGTTTAATTTGCGTACACTGAATAGATTTATTCACCATGTACCGGGAAAATATCACGGTAACGCGACATTTCCACTGTGCAGGCGTCATCAGCGCACGTCAGCTGGTTTGTCCTCGATCAACACGCCGGAAGATGTTCGTCCCGTGTCCCACCTGTCTCCTCTACGATATTTCTTTTGAACGAACTACGTTTAAATGAAGGCCATGAGCTGCCTGTCTGCCTGCCTACACCTGTCTGTCTCGTCTGTACATCCATCCGTTTTGAGAACCACGTCAGCACCATGGACAGCACCCAAATGACCTTTTTGCAGATTATGAATGTTTTTTATGCGGGTTATGGCGAGCATTAGATTGTTGGCATGGCAACAGTTCTCTGAGGACTGCAGTTTTCAAAGCTCATTTTCATATCTTCAATGTTTTTCTGAGTAAAAGCACTCAGTCACTGCCAACGTAAATAAATGAATACAGGGAGATTTAAAACAATAGTGGTCTCTTTTTGGTAAACCCGGCTGCCAAGTTCGATATGTTCCTGGGTTAAATCCAAGATCCTTGTTTGTTCCTGACAACTGGGACTGGGTTAGGGGCATGTTTACCCTATTCACCCTTCACCCATTAGGTAATTTCTTCAACATGATTTTTGTTCCAGGACCAAACACCAAAAACAGAACATGTATCTAGTTTTAACCCATAAGAACACATAAATAACTTGAATCCAGTGGACTTGTTGCAGATGAATGTCATATGAAACTGAACTTGAAAATGCAAACGTTTAAATAGCTGCCTTTACTTTCCAGCAATTAATTTCCGTGCCAAGTATAGGCTTGGCCTAATTGTTTTAGATTATTGTGTCAAAATGCTTTGTCAATATGGTAGAATAGGCTGTGCAGACTGCACATTTACATATTCAAGGTCAGTGACTAGAATGTCTTCTTTCTTTCTTTTCATTTTCTAATCTGGAGAAAAAAACACCTAATCTCAAAATCTAAAAGTCTCAAAAGAACCTACCCACGAACAAAAAAAAGTGATGCAGAAGAGTGGGTTATACAATGTGCAGATGTATATGGGATAATGATAATATAATGTATGCACTTCCTTTGAAAAAAACTTAGAACACAGACACTAAGTAGTCTATTACATTTATCCACCACTAACAACGTCCGTAATTAGTAAGATACAGTCAAATATAGCAATGAAAAATATAAAATTATAAAATATTTAGATTTGATAACGCTGTAAAACTGATAATGATGAAGGAAATTGTATAGCTCTTGTTTAGGCTAATATTTAATATCATTTTCACACTTTTTGCATACTTTATCTAATTTCCAAGCAAACTGTAATTTTGTCATTGTATCATTGTATTAGATATGATATTTCATCTCAAACTTGCTCTTCGAGCTGTTTTATAAGTACACTGTTTGTTAAATTGAGTTGGAAAATGCATTACTATGGTGGAAATGAGTGACAATAGTAAAAATATGTAAAAATGAATATAAATTCTCATTTCAACAAATCTGGTTTATGACTGTTTACAATTGCTGGATTTGCTCAACAAGTGCATGCAGGTTTATTAACATTATCAGACTTTTCCCTTGCTAAATATGCAATGAACTACTATTTTCTCTGAACTTTTGTGCTTTTGTCACATGCTATCATATTTTATTGCTCTCTTTTTTGTATGGACAATCAGATTAGTTGTTGTCTAAACAGTGATAAAGTTAAATTTGCCAGTGTATCTTCTCCTTAACCTGTGTGCACTTGGCTCCTGGTTGAAAATTTGATAATTTAGATCTTGAATGTCTATGCTGAATTAATGAAGAGGAAAAGGCTGTTGTTAAATACAGTGCAGAACAGGTGCAAAGAATAACAAACAGGATAAGAAAATGCAGAAGTATGGCCTAATAAAAATGTATTTTCATCTGTACAGTCTAACCCTTTGCCCTCTAGTGGTTTCATGTGGAATGAAAAGAACTGCTGGTAAATGCAGCCTCATCAGGACTCAGCTTGATCGTGGTAAAGGCTTACTGAGGATCTTCTTGTTTTATATTTAATGTTAATTACACTTTTACAGTACCTGTGAAATTTCACTATATGAGACAATCTCAAGTCATAAAGATTTGCAAAAAACATCATATACACGGTAGTGTTTCATTTGCTGTAAGAACAGTAACCCAAAACCTTTATCAAGTTGAACAATAGCGCTCTTTCCAAAATTAGTTTCAAACAAACAGGATTGAACAAGCTCAGCACGGCACTTTCATTTGTAACTTAAGGCACTAAACTGAGCATATTTCATATTTCAATATATTTCAAATCGTCATTCTCAAGCTGTGTTTTTGAACATCATCCAGGTACATTTATCAGTATAATAAAACAATGTTGATGTTGCCCCCCAAAAATCTGCTCAATTAGACAAAGACTAACCGTTTTAACACATGCATGGCAAACAACAGTTTATCAGTGAGAGTCATAGTGAGGCTTCGTGCATGAGATCAAAAACAAAGTATAATGCCTCTGATAATAAAATTTGAGTTTGAGCTTGGAAAAAACGTAGATATTACCTTAGTACTATACTACCATGTTGAAACCAAAATGCAAACATACTGTATGTTAGTTGAATGTTAAGAATTTGATTGCACCACAAACCTCCAGGCTTTAAGATCAGATCTAAACACCAAAAGCTTTAAATGTCTCGTGCAACTATTTCTAGCCACCGTTCACAACATTACAGTTCTGATGTTTGTGACACAAGTGACTGCTTATCTAGAAATTGTTGCATTTGATTCGGTCACACACAGGTTGTTTACTGCAGTACTAGTTTTGTAGTAGCATGTTACAATGTTTTGACGTTTGAAGCTGTTTCTAAAAGCAGTAAAGTTCAGCCAATCACACAAATCCACTAATATACCATTATGCCTGGTACAAAGGCACCACTCGTTTGATAACCTGTCTGCAGATGGGACAGTTGGGTTGGGGCAAGGCCTGATAGCAACGAAAACAGCAGCACACGTGTCCACAATCCAGCAGCACGCAGCTTCGTGGATTACTCAAGCATATGACACATGCATTCTCTGGAACGTCCTCGCCGTTCTCTTCCAACCCTCTTTCTCCAGCACCCATCAACTCAAACTCCCTCCTCATCTTTTCTTGCTCCCAACGTAGCTTTAATTGTCTGTAGTACCTGCGGCCCACCCATAGCAGCGCGGCCACGCCTACTAGAGCGCAAACGCACGACAGCACCCTCCATACCTCGGCCTGCCCCTCCTGCTCCAGTAGCAGCGTCTCAAAGTCTTCCGTGCTCAAGAAGTATTCAGAGCCATCTGTGGGTGGGCGGAGTTTGGGGAGACGGTCGGTGTCCAGGATGAGCTCTCCCACCGCAGTCAGGGACGCTCCGACCTTCAACATCTCTTCTGTTTCTAACTGACCTTTGGGTTTCTCTCCGCTCAGGTATTGACCAATCAGATCTGTGAAGCCATAACTAGCCTGGTGGAACTTCTCATGGACGATTTCCATCTTGGGGCCGGTGGCTTCCAGAGGGCAGAGCACACGCACGAACGCCTTGTTCACACCCAGCAGGTTAAAGGGCACAGCATTCACACGCTGGTGAAGAACACGCTCACTGTCTGTCCTACATGATGAGGTGAGGAAGAGAACAATGTGTGCGTTTGGAGTAGAAAAATGTACGATTTGACTGACTTATTTACATAATAGGAAAAGAACAGTCTTACCAGGTGCGCACTATACTATTCCAGACAAGTTTGTGTTCTCGGAGGACTAGTTTTTGGATGACACCGACACTTCCTTCCTGAAACTGACTCCTTAATGGTTCTCCTATAGGCTGCACTGTACCTACAGAGATAGAAAACACAGAAATTGAAAGTTGCAGAATGCAAGAGTTGAATTAAGAATATTTTATACTAAACAATGACGGATGATGAAGAATGAAGATTACCCTGGATAACCACGTACTGCAGACATTTCCCTGGGGTGGCGTTTAAAAGATCTGCCAACTTCTCATCCAATGGCAGTTGTGGAGCTTCCTATCATGAAAAACAGTTTTCATTTTTCTTTTAATGGTAATTATACTGCTGATCTTTCTATAATGTCTCCCTAGCAGGTATGTTAACAGTGCTGCAAAATTACTTCAGACATATTACTTACAAATGTCATAAATGTAGTTCAGAGAGGCGTGCAGATCCCCAAACCACTTCAGTGGTAAAGAGGTGTAATGGCAGGCACAGACCCCTAGGGCACCCAGTTTATAAGTGTCATGTGCAAGGGCATAATGGTGTCAAAGGAATAACAGTGGGTTGTAGGTCACCCTTGCCTGGGACTCATCCCATGACATTCGTGCTATTAACCTACAGCCTAGTCTAGCATCAACCCACTTTTAAATTTTCAAAGGTCTCGTGAAAGCTCGAAGAATCCAAAGGCATTATTATACACTTCTTAAAGGGATAGTGCACCCAAAAATGAAAATGCTGTCATCATTTACTCACCCTTATGAAATTTCATACCTGTATAAATTACTTTGTTCCGATGAACACAGAGAAAGATATTTGGAAGTTCCGGGACATCATTGACTACCATAGTAGGAAGAATTACAAGGTAGTCAAAGGTGCCCGAGAACTCTGTTTTCCAAAATTCTGTGTTCAGCAGAACACAAATACAATATTTTTTCCCTACTATGGTAGTGGATGATGTCCCAGAACTGAAAATTGCCAACATTCTTCCAAATATCTTTCTCTGTGTTCATTGGAACAAAGAAATTTATACAGGTTTGAAACCTGAGGGAGAGTACACGATGACAGATTTTTCATTTTTGGATGAACTATCCCTTTAAAAATGCTATTGTGAAACAAAGAACACAGCAATGTTACTCACATTAAGTTTGTCCACAGTTTTGCGTTTCTTCTTGTAAATATAATAAAGCAGACCAGAAAGAGCCGCACTCGAACCCAAACACACCACCTCCATTGTACGAATGGGAAAATCCTCCATCGTCCACTTTCTCTTGTCTAAACTTCTGAGTACAGATTGAAATCAACAAGAACAGATTAAGGAGGTAGATAAAACAGTATTATATTACATTTTTACCGGGATAGTTTATTATAGATGACAAGTTAACTGGTCTGATGGAGTAAAAAAATGCCCCTAATACTACTAAACCACTATTAACATCTACATAATCATAAATATAAGTTTAAATAGGCTAGAGGACACGACTGCAAAAATTCTGCAGTATTAGCAGCATCTAAATATTCCGCCAAAGATAAATTAAAATGAAAGTTTTGCCATAATAAAACAATTAACCAAACAAAGTGAGTCATTTGTCGGAGACTGTCAAGGCGAAATATTTGCCCTATAAATTACCTTACACGTCTCGAACCTAATGCGTTGTCTTGTATTGCACGACCGCACAACCTAAATAAAGGTTACAGACGAATAAAGTACAGAAATTTACCTTTAACTCTCACTTCATTCCCGGAAAACGCGGTTTTGACGTAGTCACGTGATACGTAAACACGTTTTTTGGTAACTGTTAACAGTGCCTGATGAAAAACTCTGATTAACTTCAAAACAATTTGCTCAGTCAACCGTTATTTTTTTGTTATTTTCTATAGATAATATATTGGTAGAAAAAAACATAAGGCAAGTCTGTTTGTTAGTGGTCAGGTTTTAAAAAAATTAAAATATTTTTTGTCTGCAGAAATTTTCTAAGTGTGTGGATAGTCGGTCTTCGGTGGATCAATGAAACCAGCTCAGGGACTTATATTTTGAAACGTAGCTTTCACGTTTGTTACGAATTGCGGTTAGTCGCTGACTTCACATAAGCAGCCAACATGGCAGGAGGCAAAAAGAAATCCTCTACTTCACCATCAAGATTTTATAAAACACTTTCCTCTATATGGCAAGACAAACACTTGGTGTTATTTAAAGCTGAATACACGTTCTTGATTACGACCGTGCTTTGGTTCTTGGAAATTGGGATAAACATATGGGTGATCCAAAGAGTTGCATGTAAGTTCAGAACAGATGATATAATGTTACTTTCACACGATCCCTGAATGATTATGCTGTGTAGTTTATTGCTGTTTAATGGATCTGCAGCCAGAAGAAATCCATACGTGAATATGCTGACAGTCATTATTGCTTTATGTTATTTTGGAGCAGTTTTAATGCACTTGTGTATTATTGATTCATATATATTAAGGTTTTCTTTTTAATCAACCGTTACAGCTAACGTTACAATACAATATTGTGTGTAACTTAGATGGTGTCCTGGAAGGGAAACACGTGTACACGTCAATCTCACAGTACATTCAGGCAAATTTGACAACGTGACACTGGCATGCAGTATGCAATGACAATATGCCATACCAAATGTAATAAGTTTGTGTAATAATGTATGTGTGTAGATACGGAGATCGACTGGAAAGCATACATGGATGAAGTTGAAGGAGTTATAAACGGCACATATGATTACACGCAGCTGAAAGGCGACACAGGGCCACTTGTGTAAGTACTGCTGCGTGTGTTTTCGCTGACCAGAAGGCAGCTGGAGAAAGACAGATGGGCAATTCCGTGAAAATGTCAACCTTACCACGAAAAAAATAAGTTTTTACCAGCTGTTTTTTACTATGGTAACAGCACAGATTTTAACATTTGGTGGTTCAAATACCCATGTGAGATCTCTCTTCAAATTTGTAAAGCATTTGTTTTATTTTTAGTGCATGATTTTTCATAGTCAGGTAAGTGCCATTTTCAGGATTGTCACATCCATAACGCTACATATTCCTCATAAATGGACACATGAAAATGAATATAAAGTAACTATTTTATGTTCTATAAAGATGCATCCCTTCTCCATTCATTGGGTATTATTGCTTCAGGATTGTGCATTTTATTTTATAGAAATCCTACAAAGTTTATCGTCTCCCAAAAAACGCGTCCTTTTTTGTCACATCCATAACCCATGTTTATGCTTTTTTTAAATAGACATTTTTTCATAGACTGACATTTTTTGATGTTTAGACTCTATCAACAAGGGTTCAGTAAAATATAAACAGATGGTTCAATATAATCGTAACAAATTCATTCTCTGAGCATTTTTATGTCACGTCCATAACGCTGGAATTGCCCAGATACATAATTCTATTCAAAGGTTTAGCATCGTGTCAGTAGTGCAGAGTCTTTGGTGTAACGTTAGTCACCATTTGCCTAGAATTTACAGAAGTTCTCTTGCCTTTTTTTAACCACTTCAAGTCTTACCCTGAGATATTTTTGTGATATTCCACAACCATTTTTCAACCAGATATTTGATTAAACAGTATAGTCTTGTAATGAACGAAACCAATGTGTTTACACAATTATATTCTTATTTACAAAACTAATTTTATACCTTAAGCATAAACTTTGAGGTTTGTAAGGTGAAGAGAAACATTTCCCCCAAGGTTCCCTGATCATTTGTGTGGTAATCTATTGAAACAAAGAAGAAAACAAGAAAGTGGTACAAAAGGATTAAGAAAAATATACCATGGTCCACATCTGTGCTTGCAGAATTAATTTGCAATTCTTTTTAAGTATATAAATGTATTTTGTTTGTACAATGTACACATATTGTGGCTTTCGGATTTCGCTTTCAGTTTTATATTCGAATGCAGTAATGTCAGTTCTGTTTAGCACATTTTCCCATCTTTAATCTATTCGGCAAAAGTGCAAATAAGTGGAAAAAGACTCCTGTTAATTGTCTTTGATATTTTTTGAAATGTATAGCGCAATGGCATTTTAAAAATACTGAGTTACACTGATATCTACTGGCATCCTTGTATATTTCCGAGCATTACTTGACCACTCCCAACTATTTACTATAGATGTATGTATTTGGGTTTCAGGTATCCCGCGGGCTTTGTATATATATTTACAGGGCTGTATTATATTACTGACCATGGGCAGAATATTCGTCTGGGCCAGTACCTGTTTGCTGTCTTCTACCTCATCACTCTTCTGCTTGTTTTCCGTATTTACCATCGCACTAAAAAGGTGAGACGCCTAAGTGACCAAAATCCATTTTTATTCTGTTTTAAACCTCTATGATACGCAATAGCTGCTTCATCATGATTTAGGTGAAGAAAGTTGTTCTGCTTAAAGGGATAGTTTACCCACAAATGAAAATTCTGTCATCATTTACTCACCCTAAAAATATCTTTGTTCTGCTGAACACAGAGAAAGATATTTGGAAGAATGTCATTAACCAAACAGATCTTATCCCCCATTTACTGCCATAGTAGGGAAAATAAATACTATGGGAGTCAATGGGAGATGAGATCTGTTTGGTTGCTAACATTCTTCCTAATACAGCATCTTTGTGTTTAGCAGAACAAAGACATTTATACAGGGTTGGAACAACCTGAGGGTGAGTAAATGATGACAGAAGTTTCATTTTTGGGTGAACTATCCGTGGTAACCACTCGTGAGAAAGTGTCTCGTTATTAATAGTGCTGATCTGTGTGTTCATATGTCATCTGTCTTCTGTAGGTTCCACCATATGTGTTTTTCTTCATATGCTGCGCTTCATATCGGATCCACTCTATTTTTGTATTACGTCTTTTTAATGATCCTGTAGCCATGATGCTGCTATTCGGTGCCATCAACCTCTTTCTGGATGGCTATTGGACTATCGGATGTGCTGTCTATAGGCAAGTAGAGAGAATTTTACTGTGCTTGAAGAGACGAATGAATGGTGATGATTGAGGCTCATTTTCCTGTTTCTATACCATTATGTTTATCAATCGTTTTACTTTATATTACAACGTATTCATGAATGATTTCACTTTAAGAATGTACTATTTAGGATTGGAGCTTTAGGTTTCTCCCACCTCAAAAGTATATGTAGGCCCAATTCTATTTTCTACGCCCCTCGCCCCTTGCCCCTTGAAACAAAGTGGCAAGGGGAAGGGTTACAAATTTTCCGCTAAGAAATGGGACACCACTACTACACTGGTATACGTCATCATACGTCGTTGCTAGCTCCAAAAGTTACGTCAGAGCATATGCGCCGATGCACCGGGTATATGACACAAAAATATATTTTCTAATATCGTGTAATCAGTGCTGTCCGCTAGCAAACTTTAGCGATTTTTTTTGTTTTGCAAACGTTAAAAGAACATCACCGTAAATACAAACACAAGATTGAATGTAACATACATAAAATGAAAAATTGTCATAAAAATCCTTATTAATGGCAAAAATTACTTACATTTGGGTCTGCTGGCTCGAGTGAGCAGCCATGTTGGAAATTTCTCTTAGCCCTTCGTTTGAAATGAGGTCCCGAAAAATCTTCGTTTGAAGGGCTATCTGGCCCTTACCCCTACCCCTCCAACCAAAAGACAATTGAGACACCCCTACCCCTCCGTTTGGCGCGTTCACGTGAAGGGGTAGGGGTGTCTCAATTGTCTTTTGGTTGGAGGGGTAGGGGTAAGGGGAAGGGCCAGATAGGGGTAAGGGGTAGAATTGGGATTGGGCCGTACAGTATGCTTTAGTATGTGCATTACATTACGCAAATCTTTTTCTGTTCTGTGGACAGTTTAGCTGTGTCTGTGAAGATGAATGTTCTTCTCTTCGCACCGGGTCTGTTATTCCTCCTCCTGTGTGAGTTTGGTCTGTGGAAAACTCTGCCCAAACTCATTCTATGTGCTGTTATCCAGGTTAGACACAAACACACATTTACAAAATATGCAGAATTTAAGTCATTCAACTGTCATGCTTTGTTTTGGTTTTATGTAACACGGTTACATATCTTCTGTCATTTCTCTTTTCCACAGCTGCTGTTGGGGCTGCCGTTTCTCCTGGTGAACCCTGTAGGTTATGCTAGTCGGGCCTTTGACCTGGGCAGGCAGTTTCTTTTCAAGTGGACCGTGAACTGGCGTTTTCTCCCTGAGGAAGTGTTTTTGAGTCGATACTTCCATCTCGTCCTGCTTCTGGCTCATATGACCACACTTGTCCTTTTCGCTCTTAAGAGATGGAAAAGGTCAATGAAAAACAAAACAATTTGAACAGATTTAAAAATAGTTGTATTATGTCACAATTGTGTCTTAACAGATTTTAAATGTGTTGAGATTCTCAGTAGTGTGTTTTGTTACAAACCAGTTTTGTTACAGGTGTGCTGGTCCTGATTGTCTTTTGAAATCTGTGCTTATTACAGGCGTGGAAACAGTATTTGGTCTATTCTAAAGGAACCCTCTGAGAGAAAAGAAAGTCCACAGAAGCTCAATGCTGATCATATCCTTTAAAGGTGCTGTGTAATTTTTTTGTAGTATCTATTGATAGAACTGCAATATAATATACATAACTATGTCTTCAGAGGTGTATAAAGACATTACATAATGAAGCGTTATGTTTTTATTACCTCAGAATGAGCTATTTCTAGGACTGGGAATTGATTCCAAAAGAATCGATTCCTCCCAAACCAGGAATTGGAATCGATTCCAAAAAATTCAGAATCTAACAGCCCCTAGCTATTTCTATCTACATACACTGCGGGTCCCCTTACATGGAATTCGCCATGTTGTTTTTACAGTAACCCTAAACAGACAAACTGCTCTACAGAGCGCGCTTCATACATACGTTATCTCCTTCGGAAAAGAAGCGAAAACATGACATTTTAGTTCTGTGTCAGCCACCGTAGTGCTTAGAAAGGGAGGGGTGGAGCGAGCCATTGGTTGCAATTTGCAACCTCACCACTAGATGCCCTTTAATGCCTGTGTGGAAAAACAAAATCATTTTTCTGTTATTTGTTTTGGAGTTACATAAATATCCAAAGCGAATTACAAATTTGAAATAATTTAATATTTTGTCTGAATTGTATTAATGTTTTCTGAAGAGCAGTCCAAAACTAGCAGTTCAGACAAAAATGACATGATACAACCTTAAAAAAATCTTTAACCCAAATCATACAGACGGTTCTGATTCTGTTCACCTCTAACTTCATCGGGATGTGCTTCAGCAGGTCTTTACATTATCAGTTTTATGTCTGGTACTTCCATACGCTTCCTTACCTGCTGTGGAGTGGAGGAGTCAAAAAGCTTGCTCACCTGCTCGGGTAAAACAAATACACAAACCTTTGAAAAAGAACATTAGTAAGAATTTCTCAGTTTATCTTCTTTCTTCTGTATCAGGGCTGTGCAAAATTCAGAATTTTAGAATTTAATTCAATTAAACGAATGAATTTGATTTGACTCCACCCTACAGGATGTTGAATTGAATTTTAATTGGAATTACAGGAAGTGGAATTGAATTCATTGCAATTCAGAGAAATTCATTCTTATCACATATCAGTGAGAATGTGATACTTTTAACATACATTTTTCTTCCTCACCAAAATGAACGAGCACAGGTGTCCTTTTACGTGTGTTATCATTTTGCATATTACTGTAATTACAAAAAACTAAAGTACAAACCAGCTCTGGCCCTCAATTAGCTTATTTCACTAGAGTGAACTCCAAACAAAATGTCCTAAATGTTTGGTCAGACTTGGATACAGCAAGGTATTCTGGGAGATGAAGTGCTATCTTATCATTTTCCACAATTCGAAAGTTATTACAATTTTAATGATCTGTTTTATAGAGTATGTTTGGTAAAAAAAGAAGCCTATTTACTATAATAAAGTATTGTGTACATAAAGTCCATACAATAATATCTATATGAAATTAATGTTGTAATCATATGTAATATATACTGCAAAGCTTCATTGTTAAATACACCTTAATTATGTATCATGAATTTCTTTGCATTTTATGAAATTCTAATTCTACTTCCTGCAATTTGAATTTGAATTGCAATTCAGCTTCCTGTTTGCAATCTCAATTCTAATTCAAATTCAAGAATTGAATTGGAATTTAGGGGTCATTCTCAATTCAATTCTGAATTTTGTACAACCCTGTTCTGTATCTTGCTCAGTCATCTATGTTTTGTTTTTAGGGTGTTGATTCTAGGTCTGATAGAGCTCTCCTGGAACACTTATCCCTCCACCACATACAGCTCTCTCTTGCTGCACGTCTGCCATCTTGTCATCCTGCTCTGCTTGTGGATCAACCCGACCCCTGCTCTTCCTTCTCACCGGCCAGAAAACAAGGATAAGAGCCAGTGAACCCTGGCCTGATCCGTGGCCTCCACCCCCTGCAACGGCCCATAAGAGCCGCTGGGTACCCGTCCACAAGAGCCTTGTACTTTGGGTGCAAACACGGTTCATCGTCTGTACCATGGCACTCAAGTCAGTGTGTGGATTGTTAATGGATGTAGTATGTATATGGTTAATATATGGAGAGTTTACATTGTTTCTCAGGATTTTTTGAGGCCTAATGCTCGGTCCAGGAGAATGTCGGAGGCTGGAATGTGAATGTGTGGATTTTAAAGAAAAGGATGTTTTAAAAAATTCATTGGTTTGTTAAACATCATTTCAACAATCTGAGATCTAAACTCTTAGCTCTGTTGTTGGCCAATGAACACACTCAGGATTGTTTGTTGGTGTAAGGGCCTACGGTAGTACTGTGACATTAAGCTTCTTTTTAAATTACAGCTTTATTGATTTAATGTCAAGATATTCAGGGATTCGTTTCCATTTTTACTGTCATAATCTTAACAAGCTCACCAAAATTGTATGTATAGGGCACAAAGAAATTGAGTAGATCTGCTTTTGCATTTCTTTAGAGTTTGAGTTTAGCTCTTGCATTTGTTTACTGCCTTTGCTTTTTCTGTCTGTTGTGTTGTTTTTCATTTTCTGGAGCGAAGAGTGAAATGGAAGGATGTAATGCACACATTGTTTTTGGAGTGCAGTTTGCATTTGCTGAGATAAAGTGTGATTGACTGATCTTTGCTTTGTTTGGAGTTGGGTTTTTACTTTGTTTCTGCATAATAGCTAGTATGTATCGGTGTCACAAAACAGAACTGAGTTTTCCAGATCTTGCTATACGTGACCTTGTCTTTGAAATCCATGCTGAAGTCTCAGATGCTAAAGTAGAAACAACATAAAAGTCATAGCGAAGATTTCAAAAATAGGTAATGGGTGTTTAGACTGTATGTTAGTTTTCAAAATACAGTTCTCAAACTATTATTTATAATACAGAAATTATTGTGAAAACTGAAATTATTATTAATTATTATTATTATTTATTGACGTTATTTTTGGGATGCACCGATATCGGTATCGGGCCAGATACTAAGCTCATGTACGAATTGTGTCAAGGCTCTTGGGGGGTCCCCTAACCAGTCTTCAAAAAAAAAAAACAGACGGAGCTGCCAGTACAAGCATCAATCACATGATAGTTTGGATCATTGTAGTAATTTGACCACATTACACGCATAAATGTCCTTAACATGTTGATAATCCATTAAAAGAGATCCACATGAGGTAGAGATTAAAAGACATATTTCTTTGTTTTTTGCAGTGACCATGCTTTCGATCTTGCTGTTATTTTTTTATTTTGCGTTGTAGCCTAGATTTTTTTAATAAGATTTTGCCTAGGTTTGATGTCTTTCTTGCTGAGATTTCACTCATTGTCAAATCTCTTAAACTTATTTATAGCAATAAGAATAACAAGTTTTTCAAAATGTATGATAACCTTTTCTTACTAATTGAGATTTTCCTGTTCTCTTATTTTCCTTATTTTTTTCTTGTCCTTTCATACTTGTTCTTTATATTATTGTAATGCGGTCCTTTTCCTTTTTTATGGAATATTAAAAAAAATAATTGGAGCCACTGAGGGAAAGGACGCGTCACCTCCTGCAGAAGCGTATGAGCGTTTTAAACGTGATAACTCCTGATAATGTAGATCAAGTATATGAAATAATCCATATGAACCAATGCAGAATAAGAAAAACGAATGTCATTCCTGTGGGAAAAATGCATCTTGCATCTCTGTACATGTCTTCATTGAACACTGTGTGGCGCGCTTGAGCATGCATGGATTTTTCAGATAAAAATTACATTTTATTTTTATGAAATTTGTACAAATAATGGACAAAATTGTTTTGTTTTAGCATGATAATTCGACAAAAATATAATTTTGTGTTTTTAGTTGTCTAGTTTTAATGAAAAACCAGGGGACCCCCCCAAGTTCGCTATTTTAGACCTTATGAGAGGTCCCTTAAGGCTTATGAGGGGTCCGGGACCGCCCCAGCCCCCCCTCAATTCGAACCCTGCATGTACTCGTAAAAATGCACCGATACCAAAGAACGATACCTCATGTGACATACAGTGAGGCACATCCACGACCCATCTTCAGTGATCTAGTTAAGGGGAGCAGGTCTTCGTCCAAGATTTTATTGTACACTGGCCCGTCCCTCAGCCCCTCAATGCGGTGAAGTCATCCTGTACCTGTAGCAGAGATAAAAAGCCCTAAAGCAGAATGTTTCCAACACTGTGCTTCTCTGTAGACATGATGTTCTTGGGCTCATAGTCAGCATTTCTCTCCCTCCAAAAACAGGAGTCAATTTTGGTCTCACTGCAGTGCCAGCACTTTCTCCAAACCTTTTCTGAATCATTTTGATGTTCATTGTCAAACTTCAGATGAGCCAGGCGGGCCTTCTTGGGCAGGAGGACCTTGCGGGTGCTTCAGGATTTCAATCTATTGTGGCATAGCATGTCACCAATGGTTTTCTTGCTAACTGTGGTCCCAACTGTCTTGAAATCAATAACAAGCTTCTTCCATGTAGTTCTGGGCCGATCTTTAACCTTTCTCATGATCCCCATTGAGGAAATCTTGCAGTGAGCTCCGGAACAAGGGCATTTGATAGTTATTTTGTATTTCTTCTATTTCCAAATAATCACACCAACAGTTGTCTCCTTCTCACCAAGCTTCTGTCTGTAGCCTAGTCAAGGTTTGTGCTGGTCTACAATCTTGTCGCTGACATCCTTTGAAACCTATTTGGTCTGGACCATAGTGGTGGAGAGGTTGAAATGGAAGATACAGATTCTGTTGGCAGGCATCTTTTATATACTACATAAGATGATTTAGGAGTACTTTCTTAAAGTGACAGGACTAATCTGTGGTCCATATAGGCACATAACCAATCTGTGGAGCCAGTATTCTTGCTGGTTGGTAGGGGATCAAATACTTATTTCACTGACTGAAATGCAAATCAATTTATAACCTTTATATACATTTTTTCACCTGATTTTTTAAATATTCTGTCTCAATCAGTTAAAATAAACCCTTCATTTCTTTGTAAGCAGGCAAACTTCTAAAATCAGCAGGGGATCAAATAATTATTTCCCTCACTGTAACTGACTAAAATTTGTTGTGAAATTTGCTTTGAAAGTTTGTAAAAAGCATATAAATTTCTTTATTTTTTCAGAATGTGTTTAAGGTGGAGTTGTTTGTAATTATGAAGCTATTCTATTTCTACTAGTCATGGGTATCGTAGAGTACCAGAAAAATATATCGGTACTCATACTCGGTCTTTAAAAAATGGTACCGGTGCATCCCTAGTTATTTTATTACTTTGCATGAAAAAATACCAGCTTGGCTTTCCTAAACACTGATTTAAATCTATGACATGTCCTTATACAGTCAAATTTTAGAGATATCATAGTTATATTTTCACATAATGTTCTTTAGATTATGTTAATTGATTTTATGTTAAAAACAGTAAATATCAATAAAATTACTTTGGCTGGGTTTTCACATTTCACTGGCAGTGGCAGATGTGTATATACTAACAACGTTTTACATTTTTTAACATAACACACTACACATCATTGCCTGTTTAGCAAATTTATTAAGTACATTACATTTCTGAAGATTGCTAGATTTTCGATCAGAAATATTATAAGGCAAAGCAAGCATTCAGTTATAAACACACAAATCAATCACTAACCAGAAAACAGGAATGGTCGGACAGGTGACCTAAAAGAAACTTGAAACAGACAAAAATAAGAATAAACTAGTCAGACTCATACAGATCAATGTATGGTCACATGATTTGATATTGCTGCAAGAACATTCTCTCAGACCTACAGTACTGGAAATAACTGAATCTATTGCATAATTCGATAGAAGGCCATTGAAAAGGTAAAGCCTGCATAGGGGTCTGAGCAAATGATGACAGAATTTTCATCTTTGGGTGAACTGTCCCTTCAAGTTTCTTCCTCACATGTTATTAGGGTTGTAGCAGAGCACGTTCAGTTTGATATTTTCGTCCCAGTGGCGTAACAGGAGAAAAAGTTGCCTGGCCGCTGCCCTCAACCCCGCCAGGTCAACGCCCTCGGGCAGTGATTGACACTTCAACCAGAAATCAGCTTTGGCCGCCACCAGTTCCCACTCCACGAAAAACCCTGCGCAGCGGTGCTCCAGCCAGGCCAAAGCCACGGCCGTAGCCCAGCTCGAACTCTCTACATCCATCAGTGCCAGCTCCTCTCCCTGCTCTTCTGCAGGATCCACAGGAGGGCCTTCACACATGTCTGTCTCAGAGCCCCGCCCACTGTCAGCCTGTGCGACTCCGCCCATCAATTTTGGAGACCCCTCTTCAGAGCTGTGGGGTTCTTCGTGGTGATGCCGCAAGCTGGTGTGAAGCACTCTGGCTGAAGTTTGGTCCTCCGACCTGTGTCTTGCTGAAGCCAAAGGCACAGCGGGTGGGGAGGTACAGCGGAACGGGGGACTCAGACTGCTGCGGTGGCTGAGGTATGGAGATGCTCTTTTCAGACGATCCAGAGGAATCAGAATACACTCCGAGTATGACTCGGACAGCAAGAACGCACCTGAGGCCAGCTGCAGACGCACCTGTGACAATGCAGGAAGAGAAGTAGGTGAGATGTTTTGGGTTCATGACTCTTGTCATAAGCATTGCTAAAGGGATAGTTCACCCAAAAACGAAGATTCGCCCAAAAACGAAGATTCTACCATCGTTTACTTACCCTCGTGTCATTTTAAACCTGTATGATTTTCACAAATTATATTTTGAACAACGTTGGTAACCAAACAATACTTCTCCTATTGACTTCCATTGTATCACAAAACCACAGAGACATTTTTCAAAATATATGAATTTGTGTTTCACAGAAGAAATAGTCATGTACGGGTTTTGGATTACATGAGGGTGAATAAAAGATGATCAAATTGTTATATTTGGGAGAACTGTCCTATTAAGTTATATATGTGTATAGAGAGGCTTCAGTCCTATCCTGTGGTTGAATCTGTGTAATGGAACAAACCAGTGGCAGGTAGTCGGGTGTGTCTGTATCTGTGTGTCTGTCAGTTTCTGCAGAAAGACAGTGAGGTTTAAGAGGAGCTTGTTTTCCTGGACCATTGCTGCTCTTGAGTCTGCCCAGATTGAACCTGCAGAACACAGTAAAAACAGATCAGATTCATCTCGATTTATCTTTACTAGATTCATCATTATCTCTACTCATGATCTGGAGCAACATTCATATCAAACATCACAGAATAAACTCTATATCTAGCCATAAGCATCTAGCATATATTTAATCATTGACAATATATTTATTTCCATTTATGTAAATCAACTTACAAATACATTTGACGTTTTGTAGTCAGTTGTACCAGCTGTACAGTAGTATATATTGTAGTTTTATTCATATTTTGAATTAGCAGTTTTTATATATTTTTTGTTTTGTTATTTTTAGCAATAATGTTATCTGCTTTTGTCATTTTATTTATTTATCCATCTATTTTTGCTATATAGTTAACCTTTGCTATATACTGTAGGTTTATTTTTTTTATTTCAGCTCTAGTTTCTTTCTTTCTTTCAGCTCTAGTTTCTTTCTTTCTTTCTTTCTTTCTTTCTTTCTTTCTTTCTTTCTTTCTTTCTTTCTTTCTTTCTTTCTTTCTTTCTTTCATTCATTCATTCATTCATTCTTTCTTTCTTTCTTTCTTTCTTTCTTTCTTTCTTTCTTTTCATTCATTCATTCTTTCGTCCGTTTGTCCGTCCTTCCTTCCATCCATCCTTCCTTCCTTCCTTCCTTCCTTCCTTCCATCCATCCATCCATCCATCCTTCCTTCCTTCCTTCCTTCCTCCGTCATTCATTCATTCATTCATACTTGCCTTCTGCTGCCAGACTGAGAACTGAGGTAAAGAGGAAAATGAAACTATTTAACCGTATTCTGTGTATTTCCAGTAAATAGTTTTAGTTCTTCAACTCAAACTTATTTCAGTTCATTGCATTTTACTTAGTTTAAGTGTTTTATTTCATTCCAGTTAACAGAAATGTTTCAGTTATATAGTCATGATAAACTATTATAACCCTGTTCATCTATCATCCTAAAGTAAGTGTACGGCTAGTCAAGTCAAACCTGTGCCACACAAACCATTAAAATTACACTGAAATGCTCAGGCCAGAATAGTTGTTCTAAATTTAAAGTCATTGTATTCAAAGGTTTAATTGATTTACCCTGACCTGGACCCAAAGAAACTCTCCACAGAACGCTGAGATCGAGACGACACAGCTGACGGACTGATGCTTCCACCTGTGCCTGAAAGACGTATCATTGTCACTCCCCAAATGCACCACTTCTGCACAGAAACCAGATCAAAGTATAAACATTCATGAAGGCTATCCCGTCTCGTATACTCACTGCTGTCCCAGGATGTCATGCTGCAGGGTGATGCAGGGGTGTCGTCTCTGTCTGGGTCAAAGAACACAGAACAAGGCTGTACTGAACATTTCTGTTATCAGAGATTATTAAGCGTTGCAGTTGTGTGTGTGCATAGGTGTCTACATCAACTCTATACTTTTAGAGTTGTACTGTATGTTTCAAATAGCATATTTTTATTCAAATGTATGCATAAATGTGAGTTTTACCTGTGGAGGCATGCGTATCTTCTGTCTCTTCGCTGCCTCTGCTGGACGAGCGGCGTCCGAATCCGACCGAACACAACCTATGTCTTCTGCTGCCAGACTGAGAACTGTGTCTGGTCCCAAACCGCATAACTGACACACAGAGGTAAAGCAAAATTTAAGAAAATGAAACCATTCAACATTTTCTGTGTTGACGCGTCAGAAGTGTCCACCTGTGTGTTCCAAGTCTCTGCTGTCCAGCTGTCCTCTCACATTGGTGTCTGTGGTGGCGAAGCTGGTGTACATGCTGACGATTCCACAGCTTTTGCTGGTCTGGATGGCTTTCATTCGATATCTCTTGGATGGGCCTACACACACATACACAGCATGAAAAGAACGTCTGTTTATACCTGTCATTAACAATTGAATATAATAGCAAGTGCAAACAGGGCCTGAAATCAATACATTTAGTGTTTATCTGGTAATTCTCTTTGACCTCTCTCGTGTTCTATATCCGTCTCTTTTTCAGCCATGTTTTCAAAGTCTCTGATGACGGAGCGTGCAGTCAGCTGGTGAATGATCTCATCCCAGGGCCTGCCACCGGTTGATGGGGTTGCTGTGCCCTCAGGGGCTCCCAGAGGAGACAGGTCCACACAGACCTCCCAAGACAAGGATCTTCCTCCCTGTGTGCCGTGGATGACCGAGCGGCACTGGGCCCCGGTGACCTGGGGAGCGGCTGAAAACAGGCCTTCCAAATCGGTGAAGTTGTCCCAGTCCAGAGGGGAACCAGGGAACAGGAGACCTATAAAACATTTACATTATATAAAGAATGTGTCAACTGATTTGTGAGTATTAATGCATATTTGGTATAGGACTGAAATATATATATATATGGTATACTGGAATCTGTCAAGCTCGGGCGAGACAGAGCTCCTCGAGGAGTACTGTGAGTATCTGTGTCACTCTCCTCCAGCCGGCCCCCCACCGCCTGCTCAAATGAGACCCTCTCTAGCGCTCTCCGCAGGCGGTGCATGTCCAGGTCACCCTGCGGCGATGAGAAACTTCGACCGGCCAGAGCAGAACGAGCTAGTGCCTTCTGTCTGCGGTGAGACTCGTCGCGGTCCAACAGCTTGCCGGTCTAAAATGATGTGTTATTTTTACAAATAGTTTAACCATGTTTGGATATTCCTTTTCTTTGAGAAAATGAGAAAAAATGGTAAGAAATGTAATGCCCGTAGTAAATCTACGACTGTTATCACCTTCCCATATGTGGTTTCCCCCGAACAGGTGGCATTCTGTGCCCATGGAGATTCCCAGCGTGAGAGCCCTCTGCCCTGCGGAGGCTCCATTTTCTCCAGGCCGTGTGGCAGAGAACCCATGCCCAGCACAGAGCTCTCCGCTTGGTGAGATGGAGAGGAGTAGGCCCTTTCACTGCTCAGAGAACAGCAGGTCAACACATACTGGTCCTGAACATACGAGTCCTGTTGAATACGCCAGCGCACATCACTGCTGCTGTAGTCAGTGTCGCCACCTGCAGGTCACACACATTTATACAGACAAGGACGTGAAGCAGCTACTTAAAAGAATAGTTCACCCAAAATGAAAATTCGGTCATCATTTACTCACCCTCATGTAATTTCAAAATTTTCTGCTAAACACTAAAGAAGATATTTGGAAAAATAATGTTGGTAACTACTGAACAACGCCAGTACCTATTGACATGCATTGGTTTTGTGTCCATACAATAGAAGAAAATGGGGACCAACGTTTTTGTTCTTCTTTTGTGTTATGACGAAAGTCATACAGGTTTAAAATGACAAGAGAGAATTTTCATTTTGGGGTTAACTATCCCTTTAAGATGGCATATTACCATACAGAGTCGGCGCCACGAGGGGGCCTTAGGGTGCATGGCCCGGCCACTTCAGTCACTGTGCCCCCTCACTTTTTAAAATGAAAAAAAGGCAATATCATTAAAAAACAAAATTTGGAGAATGAATTGGTTTATATTTACTAAAGAAACAACAAGCAGAGGGTAAAAAATAACTTATTTATTTGTTAACAGATTTTAAAGACATTGTCTTGTGCTGTACTTTCATGTGTTGTTAAAAACACAAGCTAAAGGGCTGCTTGCGTCCAGCGGCAACGTTTCTGTATGCATTGCTTAACAAGAAACGGGCATTATTATGCAGACGGTGACAAGTGGAGATACAGGCCGTCTATCAGAAAGCAAGAGCTCGCTCTTTAGTGTTGTTATATTGATGCGATCGTTTTGTTAGACATAAAGCTCTACTGGGGAACAGTCCCCTGTATACTTTTTCTGTCACCTTTTCTTTAAAGCCTGCTTTTGACATTTTTCGATATATTTTTTTCTATATATGCGTCTAAATGAGTAATCTTCATTTATTAACTTCCGTTGAATTTATGTAGGCTATGATCGGTGTATTTCCAGTTCTTTTTGTCAAAACGTCATACAACATTTGCTCTCCTCCAAGATATTAAAAAAATTAGCCTTTCAGTTTCAGTGTCTTTCATGTCTTTTAGTTCAGTTCAATTTATTAGCTTTGAAAAAGCTATGCGAGATATGCAATGCTGTCCTCGAAATGGACATTTAGAATTGTTAAACTTCAAAACGGCAGTGCGCACCGGATGAAAAGCTTTGTATCTACAACTCGCAGGTATTGCGCACCCATAGGCAGGATTTAACTAGATTTTTTACTGTGTTATAGTTAAAAATGTCTGGCTCTCAATGAAAAAGGCAGTTCGCGGCTGACATGTGCGGACATGGATTTCTTCGCGCACTCGTTTTGTGCGATTGTGCCGCTTTTACAAGTATGATTTGGTTAGCCTACCACGTTGCATATAGATCAGGTTTTCCGCGATTATCTCTGATAAAAAAGTAAATTGTTAAAACTTAAACTTGAGAAGAAAACTGGGGCATGGCGGAGTGCCGCTTCTCAACACCAGAAGAGCCGCACACTGAAACAGAACAGAGCGAGACCTCAGCCTATGTGCTGTGTCTCAACCTCGAATTGTCCAACCTGTCAGATTTTCCTACCGCAGGGCAAAATTTAGGCTATAATCTAAACCACATCGACAAAATAAACAGGTAGGGTGATTTTACAATGCAAAATACCCTGTCAGATAGTCCTACCAGTTTAAAATGAACACATTAAATAAATTTACATCGTAAATACCCTGTCAGATTATCATCATAAAAGAAACATGTATGATTAATTTACAGCGCAATACCCTATAATTGTACTACCAGTACTAAATAAATATGTAGGCCTAGAATGATTTAACAACGAAAATACACAATCAGATTCCTGTAGCAGTATAAAATAAACAAGTAGGATGATTTTATAGTGCAAGGAAATGACGTAACATTGCGCATGCCTGGTAGGATAATCTGACGGGTAGAATGAAATTTCGGGACACCAGCCCATTCTAAACCCCTAAACCCTGGGCCCCCCACTAAACATAGCAGCCCCCTCACTTTGTGCACCCTGGCGCCCGACTCTGTTACCATATGTATACAGTATTATCTAGGACATAGTAGTGACTTTTTGAACATTTTTTGGGGGGGGTTGTGATATGTACAGTAGATATTTAGTACAAAAGTGAAATATCTAACCCGCAATGCAATTTCCCTGACAGTACCATTATCTTTCAGTGATCGTACCAGGGCTGCCGACGTTATTGCTGGCGTGTGCGCAGGAGAACTCGGACGAGATTTCTCGTGTGATTTCCCTCAACGCCTCCTCGAAGTCTCCCTCCAACCCACACTCTTTAGCCGTCTCTCTCTCTCGCTCCTCCCGAGGAACCAAAGGCTGCAGGAGCTCAGAAGTGGAGGGAGAGAGCTCAAAAACTGACCCGACTGAATCATGTGGTCGTCCTTTGTGTGCGTGAGACTTTACCTGCATACAATACATTTAAAAATGATTACATATTTAAAAATGTAGCATTATACATCTGTAGGAATACAGACACAGGAAGTGACATGCACTCACCTCAGTTTTCTGTGCCTTGAATCTACCCACGTCATATAGAGTGCAATAGCCAATCAGGGAATTGCCAGGGTAAAGCGGAGGAATTTCATTGGGTGACAGAATGGCCTCCACATTCTCTGGCACATACCAGTCGATCCGTACATCCGTTAACGCAGGTTCCAGAGCTTTCTTCAGACATTTCAACAGCTACAGAGAAAAATCTAAACATTGATAACTGTCTTACACTGTCACGCACATAACTACATAATTTGTTCAAAATTGATGCATTGTACACAACAACCAATTAAAACCATGCTTGCAAAATGGTGCGGAAAACTCCATCACTTTCCACAGAATTCTAACACCTGTTATTCACAATGTAAGCTGGCAGGTTTGTTTACTTATTTTTGGCTGGTTGAATAATTCCAAATTGTCCTCAAATTGTGCTTGAACAACGTTGCTAATAGTGCTTTTGTCTCTGCCTCCCATAGGGGATGCTGTGGGCTCTCGCACCTTTGGCTGAAGCCTCTCGTCCTCACTGAGAAACTCTGTACTGCCACCCGTAACCTTGGCAACGCCCTGCAGTAGCCTCCGACAGGCCAGAGGACCAAGGCCCAGGCCAAAACACCTGCGACATCAATATAATGTCATTATATGCACTTACACACAAAATCAATGTCTTTATATCATACAGATTAAACAAACGTCAGTATTTTTGCTGGTGCAAATGTGGTTTTAGATCTGAAAACACTCAACAGTAAGGATTCCTAGAGACAGAAAATATATATGTTTGATTCTGATATAGATTGCCAGTGTGCTTTGAAGAAATGAACACGAGAGAGGGAAAGAGAGATACATTTAGTATTCTCCTGAGAATAATCCGGACCATTTCATTAATTAAATGTCTGAAGGAAAACAGAAGCCAGACAACACGCACGCACGCAAGCTGTTTGGAATTCAGGTCTGGTCCGTCTGGGTCGAATGCTTTTAAATGTCTTGACTGAGTATCAATAAAGAGTCTGTGTTTCAGTAGAGTAAAAGCTATATGTGTGTGTGTGTGTGTGTGTGTGTGTGTGTGTGTGTGTGTGTGTGTGTGTGTGTGTGTGTGTGTGTATGTGTGTTTAAGGAAAATGACTGCTGGGTTAACTCCAGAGGATTTTCCTCAAAGCAGTAAGCTATGCTGTAATCTTTAAACGTTTGTTCAGTGTTTATATCAGTCTATGTTTAGGGATCACTGGTGATAAACGTGAAGTAATTTTATTAAAAGGTGTTTGTGGGTGGTAAAGGTGTTTAGCCAATGTTAAAGTTGTTTGTTGATGCGACAGATTTGTAGCTGGTTTTAAAAGAGCGATGTACAAGGTGTTTAGCTAGTGTTAAAGTGTTTACCACCATGAAGGGTGATTTTAAAGGTGTGTGGAGTTTGAATTCCTGTCTGAAATTGCAGAATACAGTAAACATCAGTGAACAGTGAACGTCATTGAAAGTGATACACTTGCGCTCTTTGCATTTTCCCTGAAAGATAGTTAAATTATGAGTTTCTTTAGGTTTTTAACTTAATTCACGTGTATCAACATAAACCATGTATTTACATGTCATAAAAGTGTTTCTGTAGTTTAAAAATCCTGTCTGTGAAATTTAGCGTCATCTAGCGGTGAGGTTATGAATTGCAACCAATGGCTCAGTCTTACCCCTCCCTTTCGAATAACTACGGTGGCTGACACAGGGCTAAGAGGTCTTCACGTTTTCGCTTCTTTGCCGAAGGAGATTACATATTTACGAAACTCGCTCTGTAGAGCAGTTTGTCCGTTTAGGGCTACTGTGGAAACGACATGGCGAATTCCATGCAAGGGGACCCGCGGTGTATCTAAATAGCTCATTTTAAAACAGTAAAAACACAACGCTTCATTATGTGAGGTCTTTATACACCTCTGAAGACAGTTATGTATATTATAATGCATTTAGGTCAATTTATCCTCCTAAATATCACACACTGCACCTTTAAATATTAATTTCATGTGACATTACAGATGTTACCTGACGTTGCACGTGTTTCTCCTGACCAGCTCTAAAACTCGTCCTACATTGCTCTGTGTTCCATCCATCAGGAGGAAGAGTTGTCGTGGGCAGGTGCGTTGCACTGGTTGCCGATAGACCCATGAGAGCGCCCCCCACAGGTTAGCAACACCCTGCTCTGACCGCATCTTCTGGATGTACTCCAACGCCTGCATCACTGTGCTCTAAGAAACAAGATTATGGTACATTGACTTTCTTCTGTGGAGCACAAATGGAGATGTTTAGCAGAATATGAGAGACTGACAGCCACAGTCACCATTAACTTTCAAGGGAAGGGAAATGCAATAAAAGTAATGAATAATGACTGGGGCTGTCAGTCCCTGACATACAGTATTTTACCTTTCAGTTCCACAGAAGAAAGGCAAAGTAAAATGCGAAAAATGGAATCTTCACAAACAATCATGTCTGAAGATCTCAAAACAGAAAAGCGCAAAATTGTTGATGTTTGAACTGAAAGTCTGAATCCTTTGTTTGAAGTGCTGTATTTCCATCATGTATTACTGTAAGTATATTATTAGTTCATTTTGTCTTTATTTAGACAAGTTTGACACAACAACATTCACATCTCATCTGGTGACTACACCAGATGAAACCTGCATGAAGAAGAGGTGGACAGCAGGTGCATGATGGAGCAATACAGGTTTGTTCGTGATTGCTGCATGCTGTAAAATGCATAGCCATATGGCTCTTCATGTATTAAAACACTTTGTCCTGCCAGACCCTGGTCTTGCTTGAACCTGATATTGCAGCGTCATGGCAACGAGCAGTGGTGACCTAGACAGCGATAACCATCTGACCAGAAGCACATCCAGTCACAGGCAAACATAATCCGCCACACACACTCACGTCCAGAACACTGTGTAGATCATTAAAAAGTTCGGTTTCCCTTGATGCAAAGGCAGTACTTTGTTAATCATTTGTTCGGAAACAGCTTTACAACTACATGGAGAAACACTCACATCTGTGCAGGGTTTGCTGGAGCTGAACAGAGGTCGAACTGTTGAGCAGACACCGATGATGTTTAGCTTGGTGCGAGTGGGCAAGCTCTTAATGGCCACTAACATTCCCTCCTGCAAAGATGAAAGCTTTAAGGTTATATTCTTGTTTATTTTTAACCAAAAGAGTTCACCTTAAAATGGTTACCAGAAATGACAAAAGCAGAGGCAAGACACACAAAAGCAGTCTGTATATGTCAATACCCCTTCATAGTTTAGAGGCCTGATATATTAAAATTATAACGCACTTGTGCAAACATTTTATAAAAGTGTTTGGTCTGGTCTTAGAATTGCGTTTGATAACAGGATATCATGCAGAACCTTGATCTTGTTGATGCTGTGCTGTGATATAGTGGTGGTGTTGTCTATGAGGAAGATGAGCTCTCTGCTGGCCTGCTGAAGATCTGTTGGTTCTGACAGGAGGTCTGGGCAGAAGTTAAGCATCAGGACAGGGTTCAGGAGCAGATCCTTATGGTAACGCTTCCGAATGAACTCCAGCTGAGGAGAAATGTATGGCCACACACACAAAGTTTAAAGAAATAGTTTGACCTAAAACAAAACGATTATTTTACATGTAACACACAAATGCAGTTACAATGAATTGGGACTTTACAAAACATTTTCCAAAAGGTGTAAAACATAACAGGAGTCAACAGCTTGGGCGCTTATAAAAGTCTTTGAAAGCCTTATAATAGCTTTGGTTACGGATGAAATACAATTCTTCTGCATTTACCATACATACCATGGAAGAAAGAAAGTCATAAAAGTTTGGAACAACTTGAAGGTGAGCAAATCATGTTAAAATTGTGTTTTGTGTAAAGCAGGGGTTTTCAACCTTTTTGACTCCAATGCCCCCCATTCTATTGTCCGACTCACAAAACGGACAATTTCTACCCAATAAAATATTTTAGAGCTTGACATTAACTGGAAAACATTTGTCATTATAAAAATGGCCAAATAATAAGAAAAATGTAAATGTTTTTCTATGCTCATTTTGTCCCTGTGAACCGGAAGTTGCGATCGTTTTTACTTCCGTATTCTGACACATCTCCGAGTGAAAAGGAATTCCAAAGGAGAAATTAGTGGGCGTGGCTTGCTTTCACAGTGAATTGATTGGATGTGTTAAAACAGCTGTTGCATTGATTTTGAAATGAAAACGGCAGCAGACTGACAGTTGAATGGGTTGGGTTTATTGTTTTTTCTGTCTATTCTTTTTTTTTTTTTTTTTTTTTTTTGTTTTTTTTTTTTTGGTTGTATTTTTTTTTTTTTTTTTTATTTTATTTTTTTTTGGTTTTTTTATTTTAAAAATAAAATGACCCACATTGATAAACTATTTACTATAAACGCTGCAATATATCGTGGAAAAATAAGAATTGTAATTTTGAATTTCACTGGGTGAAAAAGTCTAAGTATTCCTTTAAAAATTGAATTTGCATATAAAACAGCTAAATAAAGCTTTTAAAACTCATCTCTTGAAGGTTAGAAAAATGACTAATTAAAATAAAATCAGAAATGGAAGTGTGCGATGTTAATAATGTTACCCTCTTCTCAGACTCCGCCTCCTTACGTCCACAGCGAATGAAATCACGTCGAGCGCGGATCTGTTGCTCGTATTCGCTAAAGGTGAGCCGTCCCCTCTCCAGAATGACCAATGGGCTGTGAGGCTCTGTGAGGAACAGTGACTACTTCTTTCAGGATATTATGTAGTTTACTACAGTCAACGCATTAAACTTTGTAGCAGGTGGTTTTATCCAAAGTGACTTGAAAGTACTTTTTCATTCCCTGGGATTTAAACCCACAACCTTCGAGCTGCTAACACAATGCTCATAATCAGAAGTCTCTCTCTCACCACTAAGGTGCAGAATTATCTCCAGATGTCGGTCACATGGATGCTCCTCGGCCAGCGTGATGTAGGTTGCAGACGCACACTGTGCGCTGGGGTCAGCATCTGCGCGCAGAGAGTGGGTGGGGCTTTCCAGACCTGGAGATGGAGAGATCAGCATCTCCTGGTTACTGCTGGGGTTAAAGAGTCTGTGCACAAAACGATTCAGCATTGATTTGATTAGTGGCTACGCTAGACTATTATGGTGAAGGAAATCTTTGACATCTGTGCCTCAGGGGAGAGATATGATGAAACGAAGACTGATGCTGATTGTCTGGGTGTGGTGGGGATGACATGTCAGTCAGACGTTTAATATGAATTGAGATACAGTATGTACAGTTTGAAGAAAGGTATAGTACTCAACTGAATATAGAGTAGATATTTTATATATGACATATCGAAATACTCAGAGGGACTATATGGTATCACCACGGTACATGGTTTCCAAAAAGCCATTATACTTTTATGCAAGTATACTAACACCACTGTAGTGCCCTGCTCAATATCCATTAGTCCATTTAACCAAAACAAAGCAGCCACTTTCATGTGGGACAGAACAGCTTGACATCTGTGATTTAGTGCTCTCTATAGCACATAACTTCCATCTTTCTTCTCTGTTCGAGTGGCCCTGAGCCCGAGCCAAACCCTCTCCCTGCTGCACGCACCCTCACAGACATGATTCGGCTCTTTCTAGCAGGCACACTGATGTCTATCATAATCACTGGTGCCCATGCCAAGTTTTGATTTAACTCAATTATTTCAGAGCACAGGGTGGGCCTGCACAAATATACAATTTACAAGATTTTGTCATTCTTTGGGCTCCAGACATCACAGTCCTAGACTGTATTCAAACCCAGATGACTTTTTATTATAATGACTTTTATTATAATGACTGCACTGTAGCGGTGACTCGTGCGGTATCAATTGTAAACTATTGTGTAAATATTACCGGCTAGAAGACAGGCTCCTCGAACCAGCAGCTGGAAGCTGAGCTGATAAGATGAAAGGTTTGTAGCAGAGCTGGTTAGGACAGCATGGGCACACTGGTGCCCGATTTCCAACATCCTCTCCTGCTTCCCAGACGCACTGCCAAAGCACGTAGTCGGGCTGAAGGAGAAACGTGATATGGGATTATAAAGTCAAACCCATTTGCGTAATTTGTTATTCACACTGTGTAACTGTAACCATTAATCAAAGTGTGTGTTGTTTTATTAAATCTACAGTACTGCTACAATGAAGATTTTGTGTTTGTGTTTGATGCCATCCATACGCTTTTGATAGTATCTGAAACGTTCAGATACTTTGAATAGATACTTTAAGTTAGACTCTAAATGGTTTAACAATATTGTTTAGAATAACTAAAAAAATCAAATATAAGTAGTGGCATCTTTAGAATCTGATTCTGAAATTAATTTATTCCGAAATTAACTGAGTATAACTAACATTGCTTTTTAAAGTCATTTTGGTGATTATTGTATGTTAACCATGCAGCTGACTCCAACGTCATTTGTAATGGGTGTAGGATGTTAGTTTTGCTTTTTCATGCTGGTGTAGTTTAACTAATAAAACTGCTTGTGCAGTTTTTCTCTATAATAAAGTTCCATTTGATTGAATATTTTCTCATTGGCAGTTTCAGTGGCAACAACATAAACAAACATTATGTGGCCCAAACTTTACATTTAGTCATTTAGAAACTTAACTTCCAGTTGACCTCTGCAAAGAATTAATAACCGTAGAGTAGTTTTAATATAATTAATATACAATATAATATTCATAAAATTTAAATTACTATACATCAAATCTAAAATAACTGGTTATATTATAACCAAACTTCAGGCCAGGCATGCGCGTCCGATGTAACTGTCTATATAATGCAGTTTTTTGAGGGTTCAGATCATTTTGACACCAATGTAATTATTAATTGTTGTAATTCAGATGAAAATGTTAAAGGTATGAATTGTACCTGTTCTGCTCTAGTTTCCCCCCGTTTTCACTTTTGCACGGTTGGACCCGAGCTCTGATTATTGGTGTGAACACTGTGGGGTAGACCAGTCGGATGGCACCATTTTCAAGCGTAGGGAGTTCAAGAGTAGTGCTTATGACAACCGACACAATTTCTAAAGGTCCAATTTGGCCTGTGCTCACTATAAATGTGCTTCTCTCCAGGTCCTCATCCAGCAACAGATGACCTGAAACGGCAAACGTACAGTCAATTACACGACCCATATCAAAGAAAAATCACTTGAGATACCGCAACAGACCGTGATGATGTCAGATTGAGTCTTTGAACTCATGTTTTTTTTTGTTGCATTGAACAAAAAGACTAAATATATTTTATAATATTGATTTTTGATATATTTCACAAGAAGAAGCAGATCTGCTCTGAAACACTGGAAATGAATGTCAGATATGAATGTAAAAACCATCCAAACGGGCAGAGAGCCAAGACAGCTCTCTGAAATAATGAACGCCGCCTGCACAGTTCAAGGTGGACCAACACAAAGCGCTATAAGGACAAATCAGATTTATGAAAACAGGGAATGCATTTCTGTAGTGTGTGTTTGTGAACATCCACAAAAGCCTTTGACAAACAAACAAACACTCTAAATGCTGTATTTTTTTTTAGATCTTTAGGCTTGTCTTTCAAGTCAATGGTTTTCAACTAGGGGTATAGAGATGATATATTAAACATACAGTCCCTAGGTTTGCTAAAGATAGATGGGTGGTCCAAGTGTATGTGGAAACTAGATTTAAGATAATATACAGTATGGTCAAGCAGGAATCTGCCATGTCTTGTGACAGTTTTCCTAACTGGATTATGTTGGATACTGTTCAATAACTGCCATAGTGATTTAGTGGAGGGTGCAGCTGCTTTCAGTCTTCGACATGAGATATTTATGCAGCCCTTGTCATAATAAAATGGACCACAGTGTTAATGTTGACACTGAGTGTGTGTGTCAGGTGTAGCCTCCATTGTGGGGATCAAAAGCCTGTAGTTATTCTGTGTGTCACGTCCCTCACCATTGGAGCACTGTATGTCTAGACTTGTTCCTCCACAGCATCCCCAGTCCTTGTTGTGGCCACACTGGGCGTAAAGCGTCGGTCCAGGGCAGCAGGTCAAACAGCATTCCTCTAGCTTTCCACGACTCTGGAGCTCCACACTGACCAGTCTGCCGGACACCACTGCCTCGAAACCCACCACCACCTCCTTCTCCCCCAGAGGATACACAAACACACCTGAGCAGATAGGGAGAAAGATATTTTGGGGTCAGAGTATATAACACTGGGCACTGTTTACATGGTCAACGTGTTTGAAAACCGTGCTAAACTGTAAAACTGATGCCATGTGAAACATATAGGCAGAAACCGCTTGGCAAAATCAGGAGAGCCGTGTTTTTGCTGAACAGCTTCCTAACTAGTTTTACTTTGCAGAGTCCATTTTAAAATCTGAGTTTAGGCTGGTATAGAGGTTTGTCTAGCAAGATGTCTTACCTTCCACTGGTTCAGGATCAGTATTCACGTATGCCAGATGAGCGGTGATTCCTAGAGAGCACCCATTGGCACAGGAAGTGATGCGGGATGTCTTCAACAGCAGTGGTGCCCATGTGACACGGTTTTTCAATCCTGGCATTTTCCTTACACATTAAAAAGTAATTATATGTTTAATCGGTAAATGTTACTTCGATGTATCTTGAAGAAATTGAGGTCTCTTGATAAAACACAAGTATTAACAAAGCTCCTGTTCCTTTTGTATATGGTTGAAAAGTCTTATTGTGAGATGCATTTGTCAAAATCGATTAAGAAAGATTATTCCACACAGTTCACACAGTATGATTTACTTTCCCCACACACCTTTATGGCAAACTAGATTTTTTTAAAGTCATCTTTACACAATAATACAGCAGGATGATAGTTCACCCAAAAATAACAATTCATTTATCATTTACTCACCCTCTTGTCATATTAAACCTGTATGACTTACTTTCTTCCGCAGAACACAAAAGAGGATATTTATTTTGAAGAATGTTGTTAACCGGCGGCACCCATTCACTTGCATTGGTTTTGTGTCCAACAATACTGTAGAGGTGAATGGGTGCCAGCACTGTTTGGTTACCAACATTCTTCAAAATATCTTCTTTTGTGTTCTGCGGAAGTAAGTCATACAGGTTTGAAATGACAAGAGGGTGAGTGAATGATGACAGAATTTTCATTACTTTTCATTTTCATCAGTATCGCTTTAAAATATGTTTCCTATCATGACTTATATTTCATAATTTACTCAAATGTTTAAAAGTAATTATAAATAATGTGATCCATATTACCACAGTTACATAACATTTAAAACAGTCATCTTATAACATCATTACTGTATGCAATTCTGTAAATGCTTTTTGCTCAATTTTTGCAGCATTAGAAAATGTCATATTATAGCCTTTTATGAAGTCTTTAGGTGTAGGTTTTCATCCTTGAAAAAGTTGAAAAAGTGACATCCCATCATACAACTCCTTTAGTGATGTGAGGCTGGGCCATGTTTAGGCAACATATCTGTCAATAGTTCCAGATTTCCCATCCGATTATTTGCTTCAGCAACCATGAAAGATTTTAAGAAATGGCACAACCCCCCCATTCATGCTTTCTCAAAGTTCCCCACTTTGCGTGCTGCCCGGCAACAGGCAGCACTCTTCCTGTCACAGTGAGACTGTACGTGTCAAACATTAACAGACTGGTCAACAATACACCATAACATACATCCAAACACCTGCAGTAGAGAATCTGAGGATCAAATTCACACGATGAAGACAGATTGAAAATTATTCCCTGATATGATTTTAGAGTTAGACAACGTACACAAAATCCTGACAGCCATCCAATTCTGTTTAATCTCTATTATATTTTTTATAGGATATGCATTAACCATTCAAAGAGAAAATAAATGGGTAGAATCCACACACAAAACACTAGAAAATAAGCATGGCAGGGTGTTTGTTCTGTGCACAAGGTCTCTCAGGTAATGTGTGGTGTGGGTGTACAGTACTCTACCTGCCACCTGGACACTTGCTGTGATTTACTGGGTTGTAATTAAATGTCAAGCATACACAAACATGAACACCACACTAGTGAGTGTTTTAGGGTAAATTGTTCTTATTAGGATTAAAGATTGCCTTGGTTGGCAGTTTTATAATGTCTTGCATCTTAAATTTGTGTTTTTTGTTGTACAAAAATAGATACATAATTAAAAAGGAGTACAAGGCACAATGCCACATAAATAAATATGTGGTAATAATAATAATTTGCAAGAGGCATCCCTAAGTTAATGATAGGTAGGCTACATGCAATGTAAATAGTGGGTAAAAGCAAATTAAAATGCGTATTTTAGGTACTGTTAAGAAGTTTTGTACTGAAACTGTAGGATACAGTATCCATATTGACACAATTATGATGTTGTGCTACTCTATACCGTTACTTTTCAGCAAGTTCCACTTGACATAAACAGACTTAAGCTGTTTAGCTTTTTGTAAGACACAGATCGAGTAAAAAATAAAACAATACAAACATAAAAAATCTAAGATGCTGAATGTAAAGGGATGGACATGTGTGTCTAATCACACTGTAAAAAATATAGACTACACAAATTATAAATGTACTAAATTAATTAAATTATTAACCAAACCAAAAAATAGCACTAAAAAACGAAATAAAATGTATTAAGGGGATAAAACAGATGGGAAACAGATCTATATTCTTTAAAGGCTTCTATCAAGACATCATCCAGACTCTTTTAAGAAATGGTAATATCTTACTGTAAGTAGAGTTATAGCTTTGCTGTAAAACCATAACCATCATGTAAGCAAGCAAATTTAACATCAGTGATCGCATGATTTCTAATGATCTGTCAAAACAGTGCTGCTTTAGTATGCTAGAAGAAAAAAATACATACTTTACAGGTTTCACTTACTTGATGTGATGTTCTGTGATTTTAACCCGGTTTGCTGTGATTGGGACGATGAGGTGTCACAGGTTTCTTTCTTTTTTCCTCTCCATCATTCCCTGGGCGGAGGGAGGCGCGCGCAAGTCACTTCACTACAGCGCGCATTCACTCATGCGCAGGCGCTCACTATACATTTAAGAAGATGCCTCTATACCGGCTTACTCGAGTCTTTAAATGTTCATTTATTTTATTTTTATTAGGAGGTGCTATGTACGAGATAAACAGTTTATACATGTTTATAATAAGGAAGGCAATGGGAATGGCAGAACCCTTACAGAAATTACCGCGTTTTTACTACAAAAAACCTCACATGGTTGCTGTAGTACTCAATAAACCAAAACCATGATTAGAACAACACTTTTACCTCCAAAACATGGCTAATTTTCGTAAGGGAAGGGATTTATTACAGTAAATGTCACTTATCTCTAATGTTTAAAACAGAAAAGCACATATAATGCGCCATATAGTACATGTAATATTTGTTTTTATCAAAAGTTTTTGAACGAGGCATCCTCTAAAATACAAATCACAAGTTATTTAATCCCGCAATTTAGACTTTAGCGCCCTCTAGAGGCAAACAACAAATTGCATTAAATAAAAAGGCTGAGCTTGCAGAAATGTTTTGGTATTTATTCTCACACAAATCTTGAATATATTGTGTGGCTTCAGCAGATAGAAGGGCTTATTAGAGGTTATGGTTATTTTTTGAGCTTGATTGCCCTGATTATTATACGTGTGAATAATATCCTTTAAAGTATTTTACTTTGCTTTCCAGGGATAAAGAAAGAAATTCATGTGGATTTGCAACCACACCAGGGTGAGTAAACAATGTTTTTTTTAATTGCAACATGTTCGCTGAAACTCAGAACCAGAAATCTTAATATCAAAGTAGTTCTAATAAGGGCTCACGTGCAACACTGTTGCGCAAGCAGGTGCCAGTGAGAAAATAAATGTCCTGTGGTTTAAGCATCATACAGAAATCACCTACATCTGCTGATGAACCAAGAGTCTAAATATAATGACTGTAAATATACTTGACAGGAGCTGTGTCTCGCATTCATTCTTTATTAATGAATAAATTAACATAAAGTACAATATTTTGCTGTAATAAACAACATCATTCATTAACTGTATTTATACTGTGCTGCTGTATTGTGTTTACTGTTGTTATTGATCAGAAAACTAAACTACAGTAAGTACTTTTTCTGGCTGTCATATTTGCAGTTTGAGTTAACTTGCCAAACTTTCGATGCAAACATAAACAATCAATAACAACACAAACAAAAATAAAACAAACTAAACCTAAAATAATACATTTGTGCTGACAAGAACACGTGAATGTTCAGTATGTTTGAATTGCTGTCATCAATGACTATACCTTCTTATACACTACAATCATTATTAGATCCAATAAGATGATTTTTACTCTGACACCGGGCATGTTTTTTCATTTCACAGACAGAATCAGTAATAATAAAGTTAGTGGAAATAAGAGATTACATTTTCATGCAGTGATGCGTCATTTACCTCATAGTTTGTTGAACACAATATTATTTGTTGTATCTCTTTATCATTTTTACAGATCACACAGTTTTACTTATTTATAAACTCTAAACCCAGGATAGAGAGGTTGAGTGAATGTGGTGTGGACTCTGTGGATGAGGGTCATTGTGTCAGAGATGCTGTAGAAGGACAGAGTTCCTGCACTGTGATCCACATACACTCCTATTCTAGAAGATCTGGACACTACAGGGACTTTAGTCTCAAAGTTATTGTGCCAGAATGAGCAACTGGAGTCAGTGCAGCAAAAACTCCAAGACTGATCATTACGTCCAAATGAACACTCATATCCCTTTCTGCTGATGCTCTTATATGACACTGATATATCCACCCCACCACTCCACTCAACCTCCCAGTAACAGCGTCCACACACACTCTCTCTACACAACACCTGACGATAATTATCAAATCTGTCTGGATGATCAGGATACAGCTGGACTGTGTAAGTGCAAGTAATCACTCTGTTCCCCTCAAACAGACGGAGATACCTATTCGCTGTCTTTGGATCCAGAGTGACCTCATAATAATCTGATGGAGAAATCATATAATCAAAATGTCATTTAAGAAATCTGTTCAAGTAAAAAATTCAAGTAAATCTTCAAATGTCAATAATCTTGATTTATGAACTGCTATTTGATATCAAAGTTATGTTTTACAAATTAATTTATTTTCTGTTTATTCTCCACATTTAGTGTGATTGATAAGTATCATTACAGACTGAATGCATATTATCACTCTTCATATCTTAAAATTAAATCTTAAGTAAGCGTTTGTTTGTTAAAACTCACATTTTAGAAACTGCTCCTTGTTCTTGGGTTCAGGAGTAACTGTATCAGAAAAAAAGATACATTCTGAATTCATCAGGCATGTGATCAGCCAAGGACAAAAAAGAAGGAAGACTGCACGCACCCTCGCCCAACCCCAGTCCACCTCCAAAAATCTTTAATGTTACCAATTAAATGTTACATGATTAAAAACAGGAAACTGCTTGCCAACAATAGATCTTTTTCACTTAGCAACTCAAAAACAAACTATTATAATTTTCCAATTCCGTCTGTTCTTGACTGCTTCCCCCCCCCGTCACGCATAAGGCGTGGGAAATGTCCTATTGGGAACTTCAACTGTGCTGAAATAGTGGGATTATAACACCTAGTCCTATTAAGCGAATCAAATGTTTATTAGTTTACAAGTCACCTAAACAATATTTAATAAAATAGGTTGATGGTTTGTGCAAATATCTTATGCTAATGTCCAATAAGATGGCATTTACAAATGGCCCTTGAGTAGTTTATACTAGGCCTACTTTAAATTGTATTGTAATCAGCAATAATTCCTTTAACAATAATTGAACAAAAAGTAAAGAATATTGTGGCCTCAAGAGACTTCCATACACAGCCACTAGATGGCGCATCTACGTCATTCATACAGCGGGCAATGTTGCATGTTGCGGTTTTAGATCATTTAAATGTATGCTTTCAGTAGAGACTTCAACGCGTTTATATTACAGTGACTAGATCGGCCATTTGTATAGTTTCAAGCCATGAAATCACGGAACGGCCTATTTTAGTCTCTGTATATAGATAATGTTTTAATGTTAAATCATATCATAGACGTCTCAATTTCCAGACTTTCTGTATAAATTACAAAACGCTGTTCAGTTCCCCACTTAATAAATGACACCACACACATTTTTGAGTACCAAAACAGCCGTGTTTGGCTTCTATTAGTGTGTTTGGACTCTCTGGAAACATAAAGATAACTCCCAAAATGATGTTCTTCTGAATGAAGCGGTCGCGCTGCATTTGTAACAAGCGTGTGCATGACGTAGAGAGCGGAGAAAGGATCCTGTTGGCCAGCTGTATGATTACCACGCGCACATGCCCAACCCCCAATCCCGCCACCAATTAAAATAAATCTAATGTATGCAATTTACGCGGGTGATCACAGCGAGGTCAAAAAATACGGAAATCCGTATTTATATGGAAAAATCACATCCCTGATTCATGTGCAATACTGTTAGCATTTCTACAAAACAATATTATTACATCATGTGTGCTTTATTTCTGAGAGAAATTGGTACTTTACCTCTATCAAACATCTTTTCTAGCTCTTTTTTGCACAAATGCTGCAATTTCTCTCTAATTCTTTGGGCATCATCGAAAGAGAGGAGAGAGCTGTCAGTAATGCTGAGTGAGTCTGTAGATCCAGGATGAACACAGAGTGTCTGGAAACTCTACACAGGCACAAAGACAAAACACAGATAAACATTCTCTTCCAAAAATACTATATCTGTAAAACACATTCACCCCTTCCTAAAGACCACTGTCCTGTTTTTCAGATCTCTGTATACCTGGAGGAAAAGAATGTGATCATCTGTGTGTGAAAGCTGCTCCAGCTCAGTGTCTCTCCTCCTCAGATCATCAATCTCCTGATCCAGACACTTCAAGAGTTCTTCAGCTCGACTCACTGCAGCCTTTTCCTGATCTCTGATCAGCTGTATCACCTCAGAGCAGCTTCTCTCAATGGAGCGGATCAGTTCAGTAAAGATCCTCTCAGTGTCCTCCACTGCTGCCTGAGCAGAGCGCTGTTAGGACACACAGAGAGAGCGAGAGAGAGGAGCATTAGTATCAGTTCATTCACACAGCTCTTACTCTTTCTTCACACAGTCTGTTACACACAGTGGACTTCAGTGGGACTGTAAAGTGCTCCAGCACTGGACTCCTCACGGAGTGTGAAACAGCTCTTCCAGCAGTCAGCACTTGATCTTCTGATCAAAACTCACCTTATGAGTCTCCACAGCCTCTCTCAACTCCTGAAGCTCCTTCTGTGTCTCCTGAATCCTCTGCTGGTATATACTCTGTGTTTCCTTCAGTTGTTTCTGTTGGATGTGGTAAATATAATATAACTGATCATAATAACACATCACTCAGTGTTTTCAGCTTTTACCTGTTTCTCAGTCCTCTCTGCTGCAGTTGATACAGTCTTATGGTCACTGTGTTCATCCACCATGCACAGATAACATATACACTGCTGTTCTGTACGACAGTAAATCTCAAGAAGTTTCTCATGTTGAGGGCAGATCATCTGCTGAAGACGGCCGATGGCATCAGTCACTTTGTGACGCCTTCCAGAGTGAAGTTCTTCATGACGCTCAAAATGAGTTTTGCAGTAAGATTCAAGACACACCAGACAGGACTTGACAGCTTTGTGTTTTCTCTCAGTACAGACGTCACACTCCACATCTCCAGGTCCAGCATAACAGTGATCAGGACGAGCAGCTTGTAGTTGAGTGTTCTTCAGTTTCTCCACCACTTCAGCCAGCATGGTGTTTTTACCTAAAACAGGTCTTGGACTGAAGGTCTGTCTGCACTGAGGGCAGCTGTGGTCTCTCTTCTGATCATCCTGTTCCCAGCAGTTTGTAATACAGCTCATACAGTAACTGTGTCCACAGGGAATAGTCACAGGATCTTTCAGGAGATTCAGACAGATTGAACAACTGAACTGATCCTGATCCACTGAAATGCTGGCTTCTGCCATTTCGCTGTAGTCTATGTACAAACAGACAGAAAGACAAAACACACAACACTTTAGTTTCACTGAAATCAAGAATTTCCTAGTTTTGTCCACTAGATGTCAATATCATACAGGAACTTACAAAGACAGTCTGAATCAAAAAAGTCCTGAGCGCGTTTTTAATCTCCAGCGCCGGCGTCTTTTTCTGCAGCTCAGAGCGTCTTTTGAGGTTGAAAAAGTTCAACTTTCCTGAAAAAAAAACGCCCCTTTTTCACAGATAACCAATAACAGAACTCGAAAAAATAAAATGGCGGCCGAAACGCCCGGTGGAGCATGTGCATAGTCTCAGCCTCAACGATCCGTTGGCTGAACGTCTGATACATTTGGCACTGTTCGAAGTCGTTGTCTGATTGGTTAAATTCCACAGGATTTCCGGGAGACGTGTGTGTCGCGTTCTTTAACGGTCCGCCGGGAAACAAAACAAAGCGGTCCGATCGAATTAGAAAGCTTCCGTGTTACATCAGTGACAATGAGCGTTCATCAAGACCGACTAAACGCTGCTTTTTTAAAAGCATGCGAGGTTCATAGTATAGATTCTTTAAAAGACGTCCAAGAGTTTTGTTTGAGGTACTTAGTGGAGTCTAAAAGAGATGTTTTAACGTGTTTGCCGACTGGATATGGCAAAAGTCTTTTCTTTCAAGCCTGGCCGACCGTCTCCCAGAATTTGGAGGGGTACCAAGGAGATCCAATTTTGCTTGTTGTCCTTTGTTAGAAGGATTTTCATAGGTCTCTTTACACTTCTTGTCTGCTGCAGTTTCTTTGACGAGCTCTCTGTAACAGTTTCGCAACTTACAGTATTCGGTACAGTTGCAGACGAAGTGTTTGCATCAGATGGTGGTGGATCAAACAACTCACGTCTCGCAGAGCTGCTGCATTCGGAATCGGTAAATCGCTTCTTCGGTTCTTGTGTAGGAGTCGATGGTGCGCACCGTTTCTCTCTTGTTTTATTGCACATGTCACTTACAAGCAATTTCAGTCGTACTACCTCTTTTGAAACGCTGCTGTACCTCATCAATAAACTCCGACAAGATGTGCAAATCGCCAAGCTTGTGTCGTGGATCTTGCCAACAAACTCCTCCAACACGACCGTAAATTCAGCTTTGTCAAGAGAGTCATGTCCACGAAATAATCGGTGTTTATTAGTTTTAGAAACTTTGAAATTATCTAAACAAAGTCTACATATGGTTCCTACCGATTTCTTAGGTGTTTTGCTAGCCGGTGCTCTAGGAGACTGAAGCGCCATTGTAAAAGTAAATTTGGAGACGATCGTGAATGAATGATTTACTAGTTGCACATCGGTCTGTTATTGTGGGGACATTTCTACGACTCTAAACATGACGCAGCACAAAACTATACTGGATTGGTAGCTTCACCTGTCAGTCATATTGTCTTTTGGGCGGGCCTTGACCAATAAAAGCGGCCAAAGTTACCTACGCGAGACTAGGTGGAGCATAGTTTTGTATAACTGTAAGTTTAATTTTCACTTTAAACAACTTCTTTAGTATTGTAGTTTTTAAATATGTGATAGTTAGCGCAAAGACGCTCTCTGTTTATAATTCAAATAGACTTCCGTTACACTGCCTATCTGTTTCTCTGGGCTGCCTTCGTGCACAGACGCTGCCTTCGAAGTCATGGCCGTCTGCTATTTGTAAGCAAACGCTGCCAGCGGTTTTTTTTTACTAAAAAAAGCGCCTTTGACAACTTTTTCTTGTCAAAAAAGAAGTCAATTCTGAACACGGCCTTACCTTTCATAATACAAAGTACCATGCATTGACATGAATGCAAGTATGAGAGTATGGATGACACGACATATGACAGCAGTGAGGAGGGGTGTTTGAGGGGTGTAAAATAAGTGTTTAATATCAAATCAAATTTGATCAAATCATTGTGTTGTGTATTTCTTATGATTTGTTAAACAAACAGAAAAAATATAATTAAAGGGGACATTTCACGAAAATACGATTTTTTCTGTGTTTGAGTGCTATAATCAGTTCCCCGGTGCATCTACCAACCAAGAAAACGTGAAAAAGTACAATCCAGTCATTTTGCTTTGTTACGCCTTTCTCTGAAAGCATGAGAAAAAAACCAGCGCTTCAGATAACGCACTTCTTCTGACGTAGGAGAATGATGTTATTGTAATATCACCGCCCCTTTTATTCTGCTCGGTTCCACCCATGGCGCGCCATTGTGGTTTTGCAAGCGACACGAGTGTATCTGTAATAACGCAATGGCGAAAGTTCGTGCTAAGTGTTCTGTTGATGGGTGCACAGACCAGCACAGATCATTATTTAGAGTCACAGCCTCCGAGAAGTCGCGAGAGCAGTGGATTCTTTTTATTTTTAATGGGAATCCTCCGGAAAGAGTTAGCAAAAACCTGTTTGTGTGCGCGAATCACTTCAAGCCGGAGTGCTTTGTCAACCTTGGCCAGTACAAAGCAGGATTTGCTACAAAATTGTTCCTGAAAGAGGGAGCGACACCAACTGAAGGAGCCAAAGCTTCAGATGAGGAAAATGTAAGTATTTTTAAGTAAGTTAATGCGTCCCTGCTCTACAACTTTACGCTAACACAAACCAAAGTTGTGTTAGACAGGAATGTTTCGGTGTTACTTATGATTTAGACTGATTGTAGTTAATTTGTAGTTTAGAATGTAGTTTATTTTGATTGTAGTTAATTTTTCCTTGGGGGTTTAGACAAGCACATCTGCGCAATTTGCTGTTAAGGCCTGCCAAACGGATAAACCTACCCGTTCATATGGCACACAGCTCTCTATGAAGACTCTCGCTCCTCCTTTCAGAAGCACAGGTTTGTTGACCCACAGTTAGTTCATATGTTTGTGATTCCTGCTATATTTCTTTATGGTTCAGTTGTAAGTTGTAATGCTTTGTCTTTTCTTTTTTTTGCAAGTGCTAAGATCACAGTATATGTGTGTTTTGAATTTTCAAAGGAGTACAGACCGACACTGAGTACTGCACCGATGTTAGCGTTGGCACCTCTGCAGTCAGATCTTCACGATTATTTACATCAACTCCACACAAAAGACCCCGCTTGGAACTGGAGGAGGAAGAGGAAGAAGATGAGTTTGACCCTGTGGAAGGTGACTTATCTGTGATCGTTGAAGAGCCACGTGATGTCACACATGATCCTCTACAATCTGTTACTTTGACCGAATCCACAGATGTGACGTGAGTTGCCAAATATTTCACATAATTAGTTTATGAAAACAATCCAATAAATCTTGAATTTATTTCATTTTGAGCAGAATGTTAATTGATTATTTTCCTGTGAAATATTTTATTTTCTGATAGAATGGAATCTTCCATCCCCATCCACAAGACATCAACATGCATAGTGTATGAGAACTGCCTAATGGAGCTATTTGAGGTGTGCCCAAAGTGTGAACGACATTCAAGCCCGAAGACAAGAACCATGGGCACATTCTTAAGAGTGGAGCAGAACTGCCCACATTGCGAGTTCTCCAGGACATGGAACAGTCAACCCATTATTGGGTCTACTCCTGCCGGAAATATTCAACTCACTGCAGCAGTTTATATTTCAGGTGCCTCTTTCTTCAAACTTGAAAAGGTAATTAGAAACACTAAACTGTTTTTTTAGACTTATGTAACTAATTTATGTAAAAATGTTTTGTGATAAATGTATATATATTTATATTTATACCTCTTATTCTGTATGACCTCAGATCTTCCATGCAATAAAACTAAAGCTGTTCAAGTACACCACCTTTCGAAGACTTGCCCGGAGATTCATTGAGCCTGCCATTGTACACAGGTGGAAAACTACGCAGGATGCCACATTGCAGCAGCTTGGTCAACAACAGAATGTCATCCTAGGTGGTGATATGAGGGCTGATTCACCAGGTTTGTTCTCTGAATGTGTGTTTAATAGTGTATTAATGTTTTTCTTTGGGGGGTACTAGTAAAGCAGTATGTCTAGGATTGTAATACTGGTAAAAGTAAAACATCTTTTTGCAGGTCATTCTGCCAGGTATGGCAGCTATACAATGATGGACCTGCGGAACAACATGATTGTTGATCTTCAACTGGTTCAGGTGAGTGGGAGGGTCAGCTGGGAAATGCAAAGCATTAACTAAAATAAATAGCCGTGCCTTTTGCAGAAGGGGGTGCAGTTTGTGTGCACGTGGGGGGTTGGTAATATGAACACTGAAGGAAAAACACAGAAATGGGTAATACTGTCATAAAATAAATTACGATAATGAACGTCTTTGGAGATATGGCACTAAAATTAGTTTTTTTGCTGACATGTAAAACTATGCTTTTTTATTTTATTTCAGAGCAATGAAGTTGGTGGGAGTTACCATATGGAAATGGAGGGGCTAAAGAGGAGCCTTGTGCTTTTGGAGGAACGTGGTGTTACTCTGGATAGTATTGTGACAGATCGTCATCCGCAAATTCAGAAATTCCTGAAGGAGAGTAGGATCAAGCACTACTTCGATGTTTGGCATATTGAAAAGGGTAGGGTGTCATATTGTTTTGATAAGTGGACCAACAACTAGTGAAAAGATTGCTTGGTTGATGACATTATAGATTCATCATAGACAAGTTTTTTTCAGTGTAACCAAAACAGAAACATGTAGTGTTTATTTCTTTTACAATATTTGAACCACTGTGGTAATTAGTATTGTATTGCATTTGCATAATTTAAATATGTTTTTGTATTGTTAGGACTGTCCAAAAAATTGGTCCTGATGTCAAAGAACAAGGACTGTGATGTACTGAAGAAGTGGCTTCACAGTGTAAAAAACCACATGTACTGGACAGCAGCTTCATCTACATCAGGGCCAGAGAGGGTGGCAAAGTGGACATCTATACTAAATCATATCCGTGATGTCCACATCCACAAAAACCCTGCTTTCCCCCAGTGTTTGCATGCACCACTAACATCAGGGAGAAAAAAGAAATGGTTGAAAGCAGGTGTGTGCCAGATCATTTTAACCATTACCATTTAATTTTTACAGTGATTCAATGTTCAAAACAATTAGAAGCACATTTAATCCTATGGTATTACTCATTTATATTTTCTTAGGAACAAAGGCATTCTGCAAATTGGAGAAAGCCTTGACCAATAAGAGACTTTTAAAAGATGTGGAGAAGATGAGCCCTCAACACCAGACCTCGTCGCTGGAGGCTTTTCACAGCGTAATCTTACGTTTTGCACCCAAGAATGTGGTCTTTCCTTTTCTTGGAACGCTGTGCAGGTACATGCATAAAAACAATTTCAATTTATACATTGCATGTAATATTTACTCTTCATAATTCTGGGTATTGTTTTTTTTCGTAAGACTCTACCTCGCTGTCATGCACTTCAATGAAAATGCTGGGCGTCCACAAGCAAAATCATCAACTGGTGAGCTACTATACGAAGTAAACTTTCCCAAGTCCAAGAAGGGGGAATGTACTGTGAAGCCAGTGAAAGTAGATCCAACATACGGTAAGGTTTACAAGCTTTTATTTTACAAACCAAACCAAACCAAGCCAAGCCAATAAAACATGCAAAGAGACATTGCACAACACGTGAAAAATATACATATTTAAAAGATTATAGTAATAAATGTATAACTAGAAAATGTTAAGAGTACAAACAAAATGTATATATTATATAAAACAAAAATTGTAATTTTTCAAATGTGCAAAAAAGTGTTTGCAAAAAGTATGCAGTCCCTCGCTTTTTTATATTATAGCTTATGTTAGTGAACTGATGGACCTCATCTTTGAGAAGGTCTTTGAGGACCCTGTTCCATTTGAGGCAGAGGTGCGGAGGATCCCCATCCCTGACTATCTCTCTGCCCAATTTGAAAAGCCGGACAAGATGGAAGTGATAGCCAGCTATGTGTCCCGGTTTAATCAAGGGCTGATCTGAATCCAGCATACACTCCCTGAGCGTCAGGGAATTCCCGCCGTATACGTAGCACTACGAATGAGGGAATGACCACTCTGATTCGCCGGCCCAGGAAGCCCCAAGCCCAGCTTACAAAGCTTCTGTACGCCATGTATCTGTAACGGCTGAACAGATAAAATCAGAACAGATTTTTTGTTGGATCTACTTTTTGAAATGTAAAAATATTGTGTTGTGTATATAATACTTGCTATATGTCTTCCAGACAAATAAATTTACTTTATTAATAAATGGTTTTGTGTACTTTGAGTGTTTCATATTCATTAACATTTATAAACATGTTAGAACATGAGTGAAACAATAGAAATAGCCAAGTAAAATAGAGCAAACTAAGTAATGTTGAAATTTCTTTGTTGTATTTGTATTGAATGAACCGCGGGCAATTTATATACAAGGTGCAACATATAACATAATCAGGGTTCTTACACCTTTTCCAACTTCAAAATCCATCACTTTAAAAGCACTTTTAATGTGTGTTTTTATACTTTTCCAGTCACTTACAACTGCGTTATTTACATGCTGACATATACTGTATGTTCCTTTGTAGATAATCCATAGTTATACTGTATGCCAATTATATGTAATTAATTATACTATATACTAACTACTACATTTATTCCATAAAAGACTTGAGCAAATTGTCATTTAACTCACAAAGCAGACATCCTATACAGTACTGTGGGCACTTATTTGTAATTGATATGATTTGACCACATAAAATAACACAAAAGAAACATGGAAAGAACATGGGTGCGAATTATAGGTTACCGCCGCATCACAAATAGAGAATCTATCAAGTTTTTCTTTAAATTAAGAAAAATTTTGCATCAGGATTTGGCATCCTGTGTAACCTGGATAAATGTATATACAGTATATTGGATATACAGTATAGATGATGCACATAAAAAAGAACGAAAGAAATAACAGGGCAGGGCTGCAGTATTATGAAGAAAAAAAACTTTTATTTTGTTACTATAAGATAACATATTAATTAACATGAATTACGATGCGCATTGCATTTAATATAGTATTTATATAATTTGCGCTATGCCACTGAAAATCATGCAGACCACTTATCAAGATGTAAACACTGGTTTGAGACGTTACTTTTTTATCATTTAAAATCTATCAATTTCAATCTTAAAGATATTTGTTTAACATTACGTTATAAAAGTTCCCTTGATTGTATTTTGTTCAAACTTTTGTGTAGGCCTAGTGTTAAAAAACTAAAACAGGAATGTATTTCTCTGTTTCAATACACAGCCACTAGATGGCACATCTACGCCATTTATACCACACAGCACCCAACCCCCACCCCGTCAGAACTGTATCAACTTGGGTAAAGTAGGCAAAAAACCTCCCCTTTAAATTACCATTATTGTCAGATCAAAAACATTCTCAAATCCCACGTTTTAGTTTTTTTTTTTTTTTACCATTTTTTGTATCCTGTTTGGGAAAACGCCATTGTGACAACAACAGGAAGAAAGGCAAAAGTAATAATACACTTGTCTATTTTCTATTAATGTGGCAGTGCACCGCTGCAGAATAACAAGTCATTTTATCTATTAACTATTTTGTTAAAGTTACTTCAGCTAAGATATCCAATAGTATTATAACTTTTAAAGCCACTGTTGCCGCGTCTTTTATACGGTAACGTAATGAATCGGCACTTCGGTAGCCTTTAACACCACTCCTGTTGTTATGCGCTTATTTCCCAGTTTACATATTTCTGAATACGATATAATTTAACTGAGTACATACCATAAACCAGTGGTTCTCAAACTTTTTTGTTGTAAGGCCCCCCTTGTGTAGCGTGCATTGCTTTGCAGCCCCCCAAATAAAGACTTATCATCTTAAACTTAAAATTTTAATTAAACCAAGAAAATATTCAGTTAAACAATGCTAAAACATCAATTCTTTTGGTTGGTGGCGTTGTTTTTCTGATGTTTGATTGCACAAAATTTATGATAAATATCTATATTTCTAAAATGCCACAAAATCTGTGGCCCCCTGGAACCATCTTGGGGCCACGGCCCCCAGTTTTGAGAACCACTGCCATAAACAGAGACGTGATTCGTGTCTTTCCTGTTTGAGAAACGCCTACACGTCTCAAACCAAGCAGTGATTGACAGCACTCTGATCCAAAATTAAGTATTGTCAAAGCTGGGGGAAGCTGAGGGCCAATCATATTTCAGTGAGGACCGGTGCCACCCATGTCATCCTTTAAGAGGCCTACGACCCGGACGGCCGCACCACCTACTGTTGTTACTAAAAATGTTTCAGAAGGAATGACAGAGTCTACGAGATAATGAGAGAATTTTATAATGGTGATAATCTACAAACACTATAGTAGCTTACTTATGTTTCCATTGAAAGGTGGATTTTTTGCGTTCATATTGTGTGCAGAAACACAAATAACCTTATAATAATTGGTCAGTGGCCAAAGACACTAGAAGCTCATTGTTATATCAGTCTGTGCTGTGTGACGTTACTGCTGAATTTATTGAGCAAAGCAACAGAACAGAAGGACAATATTTTTGTACTTTATTTTTGGTACACTGTACTGCATGCTGCAGCGTGTTTCCTATTGATATTGTGTCACCTTTGTTTTAGCAGGCTGTCATTTGTAGTTTGAATTGTAAGCTGCAAACCATTCTATACAAAACTTTGTAATATATCAAACATAAACAACAACAAAACAATAGCTAAACTTAAAATAATATTTATGCTGACAAGAACACATGAATGCTCTGGAACATTTACACAAAGTAGAAACTTGTAGTGGGAAACACTGGGATTTACGGACTTGAAAAAACAACATGGCAGGAGCTATTAGAACAGGTAGAATCCTTAAACACAGCTGGGTAAAATCTAGTACAATTAAAGCTCTTTCTCTGTGATTTTATGAAATACATTCGCAATATGAATGTACACTGTGGGGTCATTGAGTGTAACCCAGAATAGCTTTTATCAATCCTGCATGCGAAAACTTATACAGTATATGTTTCTTTATTATCTATATTGTCAGATCACACAGTTTCACTGATCCAAAAACTCTAAATCCAGGATAGAGAGGTTGAGTGAATGTGGTCTTGACTCTGTGGATGAGGGTCATTGTGTCAGAGACGCTGTAGAAGGACAGAGTTCCTGCCCTGTGATCCACATACACTCCTGTTCTAGAAGATCTGGACACTACAGGGAGTTTAGTGTTTTTTTTATTGTGCCAGAATGAATAACTGGAGTCAGAGCAGCACAAACTCCAGGACTGATTATTACGTCCGAACAAACACTCTTGACCCCATCCCTTCCTGCTGATGCTCTTATATGACACTGATATATTTACCTCACCACTCCACTCGACCTCCCAGTAACAGCGTCCACGCACAATCTCTCTACACAACACTTGAGGTCTAATATCAAATCTGTCTGGATGATCAGAATACAGCTGGTCTTCTTCAGTGAAAGTAATCACTCTGCCCCTCTCAGACAGACGGAGACATTTGTACATTGTGTCTGGATCCAGAGTGACCGGATGGAAATCTGATGAAGTCAAATTATATAATCTGCATGTAATTTAGGATTTTCCATTTAAAATATCTAAATCATTTTACTTTATTGACATTCATTATGTTATGTATGCTATTATACCATTCAGACAAAGAACTTAATCTGAGCCATATTTATCAAGCTTCTCAAAGTGCCATTTTAGTCTTAAATGCTGAGAGTTTATGAGATTTTCTCCTCCTTCCAAACTTAAGTATAAGAGCAAGTTATCAAATTTATTAAAGCTAAGAATCACTCTTACTCTCTTAATTAAGACAGCTCGAGAGGTCTCTCAACTGCTTAGGAATTGCCACTAGGGGCTTGTGATGACGCTGAGGAGACAGAGACATGTGGTGGAAAGAGGGGTTGGCCAATGGAACATTATCATTCCACATTATACACACAAAAAAACGGTACTCTCCTCGTCCCCTGCATAGGCGTAATTGCGGGTGGCACTTTTTTAAAGTATGAATTTGCGAAAGGCATTTATTAATGAAACAACATCTACACATCATTTTTCATAATCAAATTTATACATTTAACAAACTCCTTTGTGCGCAAGATAAAATCTGCTGTTTGCGTTCGAGTTATGCTCTATGGATCATCAGTACTGTAGCGCGTTCTCGTTATGCTGTATTTTGTTCTCAATGGTATGTGTGATTTCAAACGCAAGAAAGATTTATACCGAAAATAACATTGTATTTAAAGCGAAACTACTCGACTAAAGCAAACAAAAACAAATTTCAGCACCGGTTTAATATGGGTAAGAAATGGTGGAAACGTGTTTCTTTCATTTCCAATGTCTATATCGTATTCTCTTGAAAAGTCTTTATTGTCATCTGTGTGTTGAATATTTTAGGAATTTCACCATTCAACTTGAATGTATCAGAGAACATTCTTAAATAAGGAAATCTATTCAGTGATTGGTCCATGCCAATGTCATCATCCAAAATCCCGTTTGCACACAGAAAAGTGTCGTAAATCATCTCTAAGCCTGACACTTAAGATTTAGTCCTAACACTTCACTTAAATTAAGACTGAGCTGCTTTATAACTAACTTTTAAGTGCAGCTTTGAGACATGAATTTTTTTACTCGTAAATCAATTCTTAGCAGAGTGATTCTCAGAAGCTTGATAAATACGGGCCCTGAACTATAGTTGTACAATTAAAAAATGTTTTTATATTTCTAGGTTGTATTTCTCAAATTAATTTGTCTAGAAGATTATAAACAGATTGTGAGTTCTCAGGTCAAATTATTAATTTTATTAGAAAACGAACAGAACTATATTTTCCTGAACTATACTGATAAAATGCTGAAATGCATGCTATCACAGTTGATCATTTTATTAGCATCTTGATATCAAATGATATCCTATGTGCATGTTTGTTGTTTTTTGAGACTCACATTCAAGGAACGTCTCCCTGGTCCTGGGTTCGGGAGCAACTAGGCCTATACATAAAAATATATATATTTCTATTAAGTGAGTGACATTCTTCAGATTCCTATAAAATAAAAAGTTATTACATCACGTGTGCCTTATTTCTGATAGAAATGGGTGCCTTACCTTTATTAAATATCTTTTCTATCTCTTCTCTATGAAAATGCTCCAGTTTCTCTCCGAGTCGAGTTATAGATTTTCTTACAACATCAAAAGATATGTGAAAACTGGTAGTAATGCTGAGTGTGTCAGGAGGAACAGAGTGTGACTGGAAACTCTACATGAGACACAATGTAAAAACTTTTTAGAAACCATATACACATTAAAACAAGACAGTTGTGTTTTTCAGATCTCTGTATACCTGGAGGAAATGGATGTGATCATCTGTGTGTGAAATCTGGTCCAGCTCAGCATCTCTCCTCCTCAGATCATCAATCTCCTGCTCCAGTTGTTTTAAGAGTTCTTCAGCTCGACTCACTGCAGCCTTTTCCTGATCTCTGATCAGCTGTATCACCTCAGAGCGACTTCTCTCAATGGAGCGGATCAGTTCAGTAAAGATCCTCTCACTGTCCTCCACTGCTGCCTGAGCAGAGCGCTGTTACGACACAGAGAGAGTGAGAGAGAGGAGCAATCAGTGCATTCATTCAGCTTTTACTGGTACCTCACACATCTGTTACACACAGTGGACTTCAGTGGGACTCTAAAGTGCTCCAGCACTGGACTCCTCACTGACCGACTGACTGACTGAAGGAGAGTCCTAACTGAGTGCTTTCCTGTAGAGTGGTTAGAGCATGGCGCTAGCAACGCCAAAGTCATGGGTTGATCCCAGGAATTGCACATCCTCAGAAACAAATGTATAGTATCATGCAATGTAAGTCGCTTTGGATAAAAGCGTCTGCCAAATGTATAAATGTAAATGTAATAAATGAGTGTATAACAGTCGTTGTTCTTCTTATCAAAACTCACCTTATGAGTCATCACAGCCTCTCTCAACTCCTGAAGCTTCTTCTGTTTCTCCTGAATGATTTGCTGGTATTTGCTTTGTGTTTCCATCAGTTGTTTCTGATATAAAGATTTATTGATAAATCAGATAGACTGTACATAAGAGCGAATTTTACCTAAAAATAGGTTATGTTATTCAAAAATGAATTATACAAATGATCTTTAATTATTAGCGTGACCACGAAACATTTCTTAAGGAGCAGAACTGATCACATTCACACATCACTCAGTGTTTTCAGCTCTTACCTGTTTCTCAGTCCTCTCTTGTTCAGCTGATCCAGTATTGTGATTTTTGTGCTCGCCTGCCATGCACAGATAACATATACAGCGCTGATCAGTACGACAGTAAAACTCAAGAAGTTTCTCATGTTGAGGGCAGATCATCTGCTGAAGTCGTCCAGTGGCATCAGTCACTTTGTGTCTCTTGCTTTTAAATAAATTCTCATGTTGTTCAAAATGAGTTTGACAGTAAGAGCTGAGACACACCAGACAGGACTTGACAGCTTTGTGTTTTCTCTCAGTACAGACGTCACACTCCACATCTCCAGGTCCAGCATAACAGTGATCAGGACGAGCAGCTTGTAGTTGAGTGTTCTTCAGTTTCTCCACCACTTCAGCCAGCATGGTGTTTTTACCTAAAACAGGTCTTGGACTGAAGGTCTGTCTACACTGAGGGCAGCTGTAGACTCTCTTCTGATCCTGGTCCCAGCAGTCTGTGATACAGCTCATACAGTAACTGTGTCCACAGGGAATAGTCACTGGATCCTTCAGTAGATCCAAACAGATTGAACAGATAAACTGATCCTGAACCAAAGGAACACTGGCTTCTGCCATTTTGTGTATGTACTGTACAAACAGACAAAACATATACAGGGTTTTTCCTGGCTCAAAATGAGGCGGAGGTGGTGCCATTCTTATCTTGTATACACGCATGCACGAGTAGGCCTTAAACATGACTGTTTAAGTACACCTTTAAGTGGCTCAATCAACACTTAACATATTAAAGCATAAAAAATTAGATGAAAATTACAATGATTAAGTTACATAAAACATTACTTTTATTCAACCAAACAGAAATGTTTTTAAATCAAATAAAGCTTTTTGTTCTTTTCAACTATAACTTTTCAGCCCACAATAGCCAACTAAATTAACCAGTCTTACTAAATTTGCAAAGCTCATTCACATCCTGCGTTCTCTTGTGGTTTACTGAGCTTAGAATGATTCACTGATTTTTTTATATTCGCTAGTGACTGAAAAGTTTCAACCATTTAAACGAATGGGTTCAAAGGAGTCATTTGTTTACGAGTCGTTCTGATCGCATCGTGCGTTCATAAAGCTTGTTAATCGACGTCACGCCACGTTGAATGTTGCGCCATCTTGGGAGGATGGCTACGAGTGTGTTCAATGCAGTGTTTTGTTTTTCTTGTTTGATTAGGAAATACAACTATGGTAGGTCAGTCTTGATGTGTTAAAAACTGCAATAGCATTACGCAGAGTTGCTCAGGAAAAGTCCCTGCTTCTTTCACTTTCGATTTCTCTATATAATATACAGTATCATACAAAACAAGTAAGGCAAAATGGCTGCATTCAATGGGAGGAACAAAAACCGGGACTAAAACACGCAATTATTTGCTGAAACTACAAGCAGCTGGACTCGAAGGTGAACCTTATGACTTACAAAGGAATCGGGTGTTCTTAGACACTCAAATGTTGCGCGGAATTGCGTTTCCTGATATTGTAACCATTCATTTTGCCTAGTGTTTTACCACTCAAGCAGGCGCGTTCCGGCGTGTTCACGTGGGAAAGTGCCGACACGTGCATACCCTCTATAGCAGCGGAGTATGATCCTCCCAAAATGGCGGCGCCACTGCAACATAGGGCGTGACGTCAGCTTCACATTCTCTATACAGGCAAACTCGCCGTGTAGCCTACAGTATAATGCTGATTCAACGAGCCAACTGCACAGTTTAAACAGTATACAATGATTTAGGCCACGTTAATTTAAGAAACCTTTTGAGACATTTAAGACAACTGTCTCTAAAATAACAAAATAATTTGCTTTCCTTGGTGTCATGATAGAATAGCAACAACATAGCTGTCATACAGTAAAAGGCATTTCTACTGTTTTAATACAACTATGATATAGTAGCCTACATGTAAACAAAAACATACAGAAAGACTGAAATACTGATAAAACATAACGACAGCTGCGTCTAAAAGAGTAAGAGCGGTTTAGTTACCTTCTGTGATTTATTATTAAGCCATTTAGCAAAAACACAGACTTTCTGATAACATTTTTAGTTTTTAAGGTCTTATGTTCACAAATTCAGTTTGAAAACTGCATTACACACCTTACCGCGACCTTCTTCCTGTTTAAAAGAAATGACGTATGTGTTTGTTAACGCTGATTGGTCAACTCAGTTGCCAAGGAAGAGCACCTTTGACCAACGAGAAACCTTTCGGCACGCCCATTTCTCCGAGCTGCAGAGACCCTACTTGAGAATTTCCTGGTTCGTGCAAACATGCGCGTCAGTCATATAACAAACAAGTCCACTAGATGGCAGTCAATAACTTACAAAGACAATAGCGCAAGGTGCATATCACGTTTTAAAATAAAACAAACTGATAAATTGTTCACATTGAATGCACTTTAAATTGCTGTGGGTAATTGAATTAATGTCAATGTTTGTAAGACCAAAGGGCAGCCTTGTAGACAGAGAATGTATGGAATAAATCTTTGTCGTTGGCATAAATCTGTTTATAATGTGAATGTTTTAGAGTTGCACGCTTTGCACAGGCTAATATGTGCTTGTGTCCACAGGGGGTTTCAAAGGCAGAGGTTTGTGTGTGAGGGATTCATGATGGAGACAAAAAAAAAAGATTCTCTGATGAAGAATGTTGTATTGTTTGTTCCTTGCCGAACAGGCTGGTGGGTGTACTGTGAATAGTTGTTTTTGAGAGTTGTGTGCCTTGAACTTTTCTCTGACATTATGGGTCTCACCGGCTTGTGTGTACTGGACTTCTGACTTCAGAAGCTTTTTGTTTTCTTTACAGACTTTTTGTCAGGAATATATGCATAACATTGGAAAAATGAATGCAGGACCATTGGCCTCTGGTAAGTGCTGTCATCGGTACCCTTGAACTGATGGGTCACCGATGGGTCATCCCGTGCCATCCTCCTGCAAGAGCCTGCGGACTGACTGACCATCCCAGCTCCATCTCAGGCAATTCCATCTTCACCCGCACCCAAGAGCAAAGTGACCATCTTGACCATCCCAGCTCCAGCTCAGGCAATTCCACCCCCAATCAAGAGCAAAGACGGACTACTTGTCACATTAATGCTAAATTTACAATGCTTAGTATTAAATGCTAAACTTACATCACATGACAGCAGTTTGAAGTTATTGCTGCACTCAGTTACATTATGCCATTACGATTTTCCCTGCTTATAACATTCCTCTGTTGTCTGATATCAGTCAAAAATAAGACCAAATTATACTCAAACAGTTTCAACAAATGAAACTTCCTAAATCACAACTAATAAGCTCTCCCTATTCTTCATAAACATTTACTCAGTAACTTTTAATCAAAGTCACTGAGTGCAGCTGTGACACGTCAGAGGAGACCTGGCCCTCCCGGCTAAGTCTGGTTTCTCCTGAGTTTTTTCCCCCCATTTATTTATCATTGGAGTTTGTGTTCCTTGCCACAGGGCATTGTTGGCTGGCTTGCTCACCGGGAGTGCATTTATTAGATATTATTTACTAGAATGATCTTGCCTGTTCTATAAACACCATGCACCTTTTCTGTGTTTTTCTGCTTTTCTTATTTTCTCCTGTAAAGCTGCTTTGGAACAATCCACATTGTGAAAAGCGCTATATAAATAAAATTGAATTGAATTGACCAGATTGTTGAGAATCAGTGACTTTGAAGCAGATGCTTTCTGTGCCCTCATGATGATTTATTTGTCAACTTGCAAATGCTCTTGCTCATTTTCATATGTTGTCTTTGGTGATAAGCTGGACATGATTCAATCACTCTTTGCCATTTCTCTGTTCAAGTCAGTGAAACTCTTCTAGAGATGCTTTTTGTCTAGTTTTGCTGATTTCGGTCATATCAGGGATGTTTTCTACATTTCTCCCGAATACAGATGGCACCAAACTGTTGCACACACTCTTAAAAATGCTTCCGTGTAGATTTGCATTGTTTGTTTGTCTGCATGTGAGTTGTAATCTTTAAAATGGTGTCACAATTTTATAGATTTGGCAGATATTTTTATCTAAAGCCACATTCCATTCAAGGTATGCCTTTTCAGTTCAAGAACGTCCTTGAATCAAACCATGCTGCCAGTCTATTTACTGAAGCTTAATAAAGCTGGATTTATTGTCACAGGATTTTTACACAAACTCTGCCATTTGAGATAAAGTTTTATATCTATACTCATAGCTTTATTAATATTCTTATTAAGAATGTTTTCGGTTTATTTATTTCTTATTTAAAGACAAATTCCTTGTACATGTAAACCTATGGTACTTTGCAAAAAACAACACAGATACAGCACAGCAGGCAAAATAAGGGACAACATAATACAATCAGCAGAACAGCACATCAGTTTTCCAACTGTTAATTGTGTTAAAGGGATACTTTAGCAAATCAAAATTTCCCCCTGTTTTACTCACCCTCAAGGCATCCTAACTGAATATGGTTTTCTTCTTGAAGAATAATGCAGTCGGAGTTATAATACCACGTATCATTTTACTTCCAAGGGGTAGAATGGGAGTGAATGGGTATTGACTTTTTGAAGCTCCAAAACGTGCATCCACCGATCAAAGAATTGCTCGACACGGCTCAGTGGTCTTGACAAAGGTCTTCTGAAGCAAATCGATGCGCTTGTTATAGAGAATATTGACACATATTGACAGCGCTATTAACGTTGATGTCTAGCTTCAGTACTCTCTCGAATACGCGTGAACCAGAGGCTTGTTTTTCCGGCAAATGACAGTGACGAAAACTCCCGCCAGAGTAGACGCTATCCTATTGGAACAAAAGGAAAAATGCAGCATTCGTCACCGGAACGTACAACATGCCTGCGTCATCTGCCGGAAAAACAAGCCTCTGGTTCACGCGCATTCGAGAAATGACAGAAACTAAACATCAACGTTAATAGCGCTGTCAAAAACACCCATTCACTCCCATTCTATCGCTTGGAAGTAAAATGATACTTGGTATTATAACTCCGATTGCATTATTCTTCAATAAGAAACCCAGTCAGGATGCCTTGAAGGTGAGTAAAACAGGGGGAAATTTTGATTGGCTAGTAAAGTATCCCTTTAAGGTAAATGTCTGTTAGACTGAATGCTACCTTGTAGACAGAGAATTGGTGGACTAAATCTTTCCAAATTCCAGGGTGGAGGTGTGCTACAAATTTAAATATAAAATGTATGTGAGTGTCTAAGTTTGTGTGTGTGTTTGGCATCAGCTACGACAAAATCTTAACTGCACTAAACAGGCCTACTGGAAAGCTTAGGTATAAACTATTGTGTTGCTTCGGCAAATATGACTCATTTTGGTATTCTGGTGAAAATCTACCTATGCTGTGTACTGCTCTATATTTGTGTTTATCAAACTATGATGTCCCATCAACATCTGCTGATGAAGACAAGAAAGAATGACAGACTGCCTTATCAATGAAATGTATTGAGCAAAACAAAAAGTAAATTTTTGACATAATAAACATTATTCATTTATTTGCACTGTACTACATGTATTGTAGTTTACTATTAATACTGATCATAAAACTGAACTGTTACTTTGTTTGCTGGCTCATATCAATGCATCTATCCTACATGTAAAAACCTATAAAAACAGTGTGATACAATTTGTGTTGTTAATATCAGTGATTCTCTATATTTCTTTTGCCTCTTCAAAATTCAGATATGATAGTAATATTTGTATCATTTATACTGTTAGATCACACAGTTTCACTAATTTACAAACTCTAAACCCAGGATAGAGAGGTTGAGTGAATGTGGTGTGGTGTGGACTCTGTGGATGAGGGTCATTGTGTCAGAGACGCTGTAGAAGGACAGAGTTCCTGCACTGTGATCCACATACACTCCTATTCTAGAAGATCTGGACACTAAAGGCAGTTCAGTTTCAATGTTATTGTGCCAGAATGAGCAACTGAGCTCAGAACAGTACAAACCCCAAGACTGATCATTACATCCAAATGAACACTCATAACCCTTTCCCTTCCTGCTGATGCTCTTATATGACACTGATATATCCACCCCACCACTCCACTCAACCTCCCAGTAACAGCGTCCACACACACTCTCTCTACACAACACCTGACGATAATTGTCAAATCTGTCTGGATGATCAGGATACAGCTGGTCTTCTTCTGTGTAAGTAATCACTCTGCCCTTCTCAGACAGATGGAGACATTTATGTGCTGTGTTTGGATCCAGAGTGACCAGATGATAATCTGATAGAGACAATATCACAATAATCTGTATGTCAATTAAGAAATTTGAATTTCAATAATTAAAATAAAGCTTCAAGTTTTATTTATTTTGTTTTTATGGACAGTCGTTGTGTTAAGAAGGTAAAAGAGATTATATAATTTAGTGAAAGAAGACAATCTGTTTGTTACAGTGTGCAAATATGTGTTTGAATGTGTGAACACTAAATTGAAGTCCCTCTGTTCTATAGTTATCTATTTGATGTATAGTTATGTTTCTCTGTGGACAAACATCGTATGCACATTCATTGTGATTGATGAGTAGTACCATTCTAGAGGGGGCTATCATCATTACTAAAATCCATATTATTGCTGTTCAAATCATTTCAAAATAATACCTTCAGTATGTGTGTGTTTGTTTGTTGTGACTTACATTTTTGGAATTTGTCCCTGGTTGTGGGTTCAGGACAAACTATATATCAGAAAAAATAGTCATTGATCTTCAGAATGTAATAATCTTTCTAAATTTCATAGAGTAATAGGTGCTTTACCTCGATCAAATGTCCTGTCTATCTGTTCTCTGCACAAACACTCAAGTTTCTCTCTAATTTTTTGAACATCGTCAAATGAGAGGAGAGAACTGACAGTGATGTTGAGTGAGTCTGTAGATCCAGGAGGGACACAGAGAGACTGGAAACTCTACACAGACACAGAGACAAAACATATTATATACAAAAAGTACACGTAAAACACATTCACCCCTTCCTAAAGACCACTGTCCTGTTTTTCAGATCTCTGTATACCTGGAGGAAAAGAATGTGATCATCTGTGTGTGAAAGCTGCTCCAGCTCAGTGTCTCTCCTCCTCAGATCATCAATCTCCTGCTCCAGACACTTCAAGAGTCCTTCAGCTCGACTCACTGCAGTCTTTTCCTGATCTCTGATCAGCTGTATCACCTCAGAGCAGCTTCTCTCAATGGAGCGGATCAGTTCAGTAAAGATCCTCTCACTGTCCTCCACTGCTGCCTGAGCAGAGCGCTGTTAGGACATACACAAACACAAACACACACGCACGCACGCACGCACGCACAGCACACACACACACACGCACGCACGCACGCACGCGCACACACACACACGCACGCACGCACGCACGCGCACACACACACACACACACACACAGAGAGGTGAGGTGGGGTGCGGGGGCATTCGTATTGATCGATTCAAGCTCTTACTGTTTCTTCACACAGTCTGTTGCACACAATGGACTTCAGTGGGACTGTAAAGTGCTCCAGCACTGGCTGTGAAACATCTCTTCCAGCAGTCAGCACCTGATCTTCTGATCAAAACTCACCTTATGAGTCTTCACAGCCTCTCTCAACTCCTGAAGCTCCTTCTGTCTCTCCTGAATCCTCTGTTGGTATTTACTCTGTGTTTCCTTCAGTTGTTTCTGTTGGAAATAATTATATATTAAACAAACATTACATAAGAGTACATTTTAAAATCAAATAAATAATGATAGGCCTATAAAAGGCCATACAGATCTTTATTTGTGTACAGTGTAATCATATAAAGAAACATGTATTATGAAGCAAAACTGTTCACATACTGTAAACATCAACTCTTACCTGTTTCTCAGTTCTCTCTGCTGCAGCTGATACAGTCTTATGGTTTTTGTGTTCATCCACCATACACAGATAACATATACAGCGCTGATCAGTATGACAGTAAATCTCTAAAAGTTTCTCATGTTGAGGGCAGATCATCTGCTGAAGTCGTCCTGTGGCATCAGTCACTTTGTGTCGCTTTCCAGAGTGAAGTTCTTCATGACGTTCAAAATGAGTTTGACAGTAAGAGTTCAGACACGCCAGACAGGACTTGACAGCTTTGTGTTTTCTCTCAGTACAGACGTCACATTCCACATTTTCAGGTCCAGCATAACAGTGATCAGGACGAGCAGTTTGTAGTTGAGTGTTCTTCAGTTTCTCCACCACTTCAGCCAGCATGGTGTTTTTACCTAAAACAGGTCTTGGACTGAAGGTCTGTCTGCACTGAGGGCAGCTGTAGACTCTCTTCTGATCATCATGATCCCAGTAATCCGTAATACAGCTCATACAGTAACTGTGTCCACAGGGAATAGTCACTGGACCCTTCAGGAGATCCAGACAGATTGAACAACTGAACTGATCCTGAGACAAAGGAACACTGGCTTCTGCCATTTCGCTGTATGTACAAAGAGTCAGGAAGACGGAAGATTAACAGGTCGATAGTTCAGTTTCAGTTTTCCTGAAATCAGGAATTTCCTGGTTCGTGCAAACGAGTGTCAGTTATATAATAAACAAGTCCACTAGATGGCAGTCTTATACAGCATTATATAGTGCATATATGGGACGAAAAATGGGAGTTGGACGTTAGGGGAAAGAGAGGCGCCCTCACAGGATCACCTCACTGGTTTTCAATCATCGGATCAACTTTAAGTAAATAAAATAGTAAGTGATATATAATGAAAAATAAGTAAATGAAGTGATATTTAGGCTATGTAATGCGGTCAGCCGTTATAAATCGGGGTATTTTATAACGGCCTAGAACTCGGCTCAACCAATCAGAAGTAAGGACCAGAACTGACCGTTTTATATAGATCGTTTTGCTGTCAATCTACTGAGGATAACAAAAACCTTACATGCATGGTAAATGAAACATTTTTATTTTCTAATGAATCATGAACTAAACATTCTCACTGAGTAATAAAAATGTATCTGGGTGTTGTGGGTATTTTTTAGTAGACAGTTCTCTACCTTCAGCTTGATAGTGTTAGCTGCAAACTGACGATTCCATTGAGATATTATGAAAACACATATATGAAGTGTGTGTGTGTGTATATTTTTCTTGGTGTAATTTGTCCATTATAAACTGATAAGCATGAAATGAAACTCTCATCGCCTAATACCAATATATGTCACAATGCTCAACACCTGGAGATTTATTGTATAATCCCACTCATTCTGTTTGCCAGCTTCATATATTATTGAAGCTTCATACAATATCTCCGGCATCAATTTACACAGGTATTAGACAATACATTTTATAATAAATACAACCCCCAACAAGACTGCTTTAAGATTTTCTATTGGATTATTTTGTTTGAGTGTGTGGTCTCGGTCATGTCTGGATGCCCTCTGATCATCTATGGACTGTGTGATACATACTGTAACTGTAACACTTAAGCATCTGAGCCTCTGCTCCCCTTGAATAAGTACCGTTTTCATTATATGTAAAAGAGCAGTATGATATTCTTCAAATGTTTTTCCTTTGTCTTCCAGGGATAAATAATGTGGATTTGTAACAACATGACATTAAGGTGAATAAATTATGCCATAATATTTGTTTTTGAGTGAATTGAAGCATGAATTAAAACACGACTTTCTATATTCATTTTTATATTTTACAAAAGTTTTTTCTCAACCCCTTTTGCAAATATCTAGTATTTGGTGAAATCTCTCTGTTTTGTGGATGTACAGTTCAAAATATATTTTGCTCTGAGATTACATTTCCTAAATCTCCTGCCCCCTGGCCTAAGAACAACTAATTTAAAATCATTTCTAGATTCACCGAGATTTTTACTCTTACTGAAATTAGTTTAACTGACAGATGTTCATTTTTCTACAGTTGTTGATGGATTCATTGAATTTAAATCTCTAATACAACAATATTATGTGTAAAATTTCACACAGTTTAACTGTTTCACAAACCAACAACCCAGGATAGAGAGGTTGAGTGAATGTGGTCTTGACTCTGTGGATGAGGGTCATTGTGTCAGAGATGATGTAGAAGGACAGAGTTCCTGCACTGTGATCCACATACACTCCTATTCTAGAAGATCTGGACACTGCAGGGAGTTTAGTCTCAATGTTATTGTGCCAGAATGAGCAACTGGAGTCAGTGCAGCTCAAACTCCAGGACTGATCATTACGTCCAAACAAACACTTATCACCTCTTCCCTTTCTGCTGATGCTCTTACATGACACTGATATATCCACCCCACCACTCCACTCAACCTCCCAGTAACAGCGTCCACTCACACTCTCTCTACACAACACTTGAAGAAAATAATCAAATCTGTCTGGATGATCAGGATGTTGCTGGTCTTTGTTACTGTTAGTATCACTCTGTTTGCTTCAGATAGAAGGAGATGTTTACGTGCTGTGTTTGGATCCAGAGTGATCGGACGATAATCTGATGGACACAAAGAAGCTGTATGTAAACTAGGACATTTGAATTTCAAAAGACTTTAAACAGATTTAAGTCAAATAATTTAAGTGTGGAGAATTTGTTTTCAAAGAGAGGTTTAATGGTTGAACTTTGCATGTAACGTGGGAAATTGATTTAGGAACTGTTGATCTCAGCTGTTTTAGGGGCCATAATTGTTATTTATAGTCTGTTTATCCTGCATATTCAGTGCGATTTATGAACATCATTATAGAGGAGATTTAAAATGAATGAAATGCATATTATTACTGTTCATATTTTTAACACTATCTTGAAATGATATCTTCAATTATGTGTCTGTATGTTTGTTAAGACTCACATTTCAGGAACTGCTCCCTGGTCTTGGGTTCAGTGATAACTACATTGGAGAAAAAAATAATTCTGATTTTGAGGAGTGTTCGACCAAATATATAATATTGATCGCGTGCTTTATTTCTGAGAAAACAATTGTGCTTTACCTCCATCACATATCGTTTTGGTTCTAATGAATGCTGGTGCAGTTCTGCTAAGGTGATGCTTCACTGCACACAACAGCTTGACAGTTTCAGTTAACCTGAACTGAATTTCCTGGTTCTGTTCATGAAACTCATGCAAAAAGGAATGGCAGTCACACAGTATAATAAACAAGTCCACTAGTCCACTATTTCAGTCTGTGCTGTGTACTGCACTACATTAGTGTGTTTATTAAGCCGTTACATTGACCTGCTTCTGCTGATAAACCAAGGGTCCAAAAATATAGACAAGAATGAATCAAATTCTTTCACTGCATACAATTTTATTAAGCAAGTAGGCTAAAATAGTTTTTTGCTGTACTAAATATTCAGTTGTTTATATTGTACCAGCTGTTGTAATATGTTGAACTGTTCTTTAAACAGAACATTAACAGGTTGTCTCAAAGTTCACGCACTGTCATTTTGAAGTTCAACAAGTCCAACCCTTTAGTAGGCTACCGTTAAAGGTACTACACATTTTCTGAGATAGATTTCAAAGAAAACAATTCCTATACAATCCCTAGAGCTCCCTGTTTCACCTGACACAACAAACCTAAAGGACATACCCTCCTCTAAACTTATCTAGGGCACCCTGAACAGATAATACAGGCTTCATCAGGATCAAGTTCAGCTTGGTTATCAGACATCCTACACATTAATCTTTAGTACTTGTTTTTGTCCAGTTCTAACTGGGCTACTATGGTTCAGAATTAGTAGTCATCGAAGTCAGCCTCTCGTAACCAAGTAAAGAAGGCAGTGACGGACCTCAGGGCCACACCCTTTCCCAGCCATTCTGCCGGGTCTTTGCTGGACTCCCATTTGAAGAAGACCTCGTCCTTTATAATGTCCTCATCGTAAAAGCGGTCAAAAAACATGCGCAGCAAATCTAGGTAAAAGTCAAACATTATTCAGCTACACTCTAAAGAGAAGTCAAAAGACCTCTGAATGCTACTGATATGGGAGGAAAAAGGGAACTCACTGGAGGGATGCTTCATCTTCATCACGAGAGCCTGGAGAGCATAGAGGGCCTGCAACTCCTTCTCTTCATCACACAGGTACTTAGATAGCAGTCCGGCCCTTTGACTAAGCTGAGTCACATCCACCTTGTAAGCGGGGATACCTGTACAGATTCATGAATGCCCAATGCAATTAAACACCAGGAACAGGTAAAACTACGGAATGTGGATCACACATAGAGAATTCACTTACGTGTAATGGCCGAATGACACACGGACGTCATCAGTGCCCGCACAAACTCATGGGAGCTTATCTGTTGTTCATCTAGGTTGGCCTTTTAATGTGCAATGACTGCTGTTAGGTGGACTCACCCCACATGGTAACTTTTAAATGAGCCTTAAACCCTAGCCAAAATACACAAGCTCACCTCTATCCAGTCACAGATGGTCTTGTTGTCGGCTTTATCCTGCAACAACCTGTCCAGTTGTTTAGTGAGCTCCTCTGCAGTCAGCTCTTTCTTGTTGAGCTTCTCACCCAATGTACACACACAACATGTTCATGTGCTTCAAGCTCAAAAAACTATTTTAGATTTTTATAGTAAGAAAATAGCTTTATAAATTTCTTTGTTCTGTTGAACACAAAAGACCATATTTTAAAGAATGTATGTAGGAAGGCAAACAGTCTGAGGCACTTTTGACTACCGTTGTCGTTTTTCCTACTATGGTAGTCAATGGTGGCCAATAACTGTTTGGTTACAAGCATTCTTCCAAATATATGTTCTGATTTGGAACAACTCGAGGGTAAAAGAATGAAGACAGAATTTTTATTTTTGGGCGAACTGTCCCTTTAAATGTTAAACTTAAAATGCTGACAATACAAGCCCCTCCCTTCCTGCTGATTGTGTAAGTACTTACTCCTTGCTCAGACAGATGGAGAATCTTCTGGGCTGTGTTTGGATTCACAGTGACCTGACAATAATCTGATAGAGAGAAATGCAAAATTTCAATGTTTTAATCCGCCTGGAAACCAGGGGTTTAAAACGACTAAACTGCATATTATGACTTCATGTTTTTATCAGCATCTTAAGATGATAAACTTATTGTGCCTAATTCATGAAACATTCGTAAATATATGTGTACATTTTGAGTAATTTGAGCGTAAAACGGACCTTCCCGAAAACTTTCTTCCGGATTCACAAATACTTCGTAAACGTCAGATTTGATACTGAAATGTGTGCACTGTATGTTGATGAATTCCAATCACTCGTAAACGCTCATAATTAGCACAATCTCCGCCTCTTCACTACAGATACGCAAATTACGTATCTAGGAATGCTGGAATCCTCTGGACTTCATTCTCTGGTTTGGCAACATTATTGCCTAAATGAATAATAGGATATATGCTTACCAATAAAATAATTAATTAAACTGTGTCCACCAAAGCGTTTTTGGCTAGCTGAAATAATACCTGGTGCTCTTCTGAAAACGACCAGCTGATGGCGCCTGAGAACGCTTTGGAGGCACTGCGCGTCTTTCCGGAGACGCGTTGGTTGCTGTGATTTGGAATATCCATGACAGTTACATGTTACTAGTGTCTTATTTTAAAGAATATTAGTGAATAGACCATTATAAAAATGCATTAACCAGCAATATTCATTTATATTTATACAAAAAATCGCTCTGATCGTGTTTCATGAATGAGGCCCAATATGTGTATGTTTGTAACAGGCGCTTTACCTCTATCAAATATCCTTTCTATCTTTTCTCTGCACAAACACTCCAGTTTCTCTTTACTTTTTTGTACATCATCAAAAGAAAGGAGAGAACTGAGAGTGATGCAAAATGAGTCAGTAGATCCAGGAGGAACACAAAGAGACTGGAAACTCTAGACACAAAGACAAACATATATTTATCTGGTTACAAATGTAACATGGGTTCCCTGAGAACAGTGAATGAGACGCTGCAGGTTCCCTCTCAGGTGCACACAAGTACACTTCATGCTCATTTTCTTATGTAGGCTATACTTAATTATATACACTCTGATACCCTATTACCTGGAGGAAAAGGATGTGACCGTCTGTGTGTGAAAGCTGCTCCAGCTCAGTGTCTCTCCTCCTCAGATCATCAATCTCCTGCTCCAGACACTTCAAGAGTTCTTCAGCTCGACTCACTGCAGCCTTTTCCTGATCTCTGATCAACTGTATCACCTCAGAACGACTTCTCTCAATGGAGCGGATCAGTTCAGTAAAGATCCTCTCACTGTCCTCCACTGCTGCCTGAGCAGAGTGCTGAGAGAGAGATTTACATATAGGCCTATTATAAACCACTTTAAGTTGCACTACATACATCACACTTTATTTTATTGTATTACTATACTTATCTTTCTTTTCGTTTGATTACATACTTGCACTATTTGTACGTAGCCCAGCTGCAAATGCTTTGGCAATACGAATGTACATTTTGTCATGCCAATAAAGGACACTTAAATTGAAATTGAGAGGAGCATTAGAATCCATTAATTGCTCAGTCCTGAAGAGCTGTTCCAGCACCTGATCTTCTGATCAAAACTCACCTCATGAGTCTTCACAGTCTTTTTTAACTCCTGAAGCTCCTTCTGTCTCTCCTGAATCCTCTGCTGGTATTTACGCTGTGTTTCCTTCAGTCGTTTCTGTTGAATGTGTAAATGATAAACAAGATAAACTGTACATACATTTTAACTAAATATAGAAATATGTTACTTAAAAACAAATTATGAAGATCTTTCGCTAGTATGCCCATAAAGACACATTTATTAAGGAGCAGAACTGATCACATTCACACATCACTCAGTGTTTTCAGCTCTTACCTGTTTCTCAGTCCTCTCTTCTTCAGCTGATCCAGTACTGTGATTTTTGTGCTTGCCTGCCATGCACAGATAACATATACAGCGCTGATCAGTACGACAGTAAAACTCAAGAAGTTTCTCATGTTGAGGGCAGATCATCTGCTGAAGTTGTCCAGTGGCATCAGTCACTTTGTGTCTCTTGCTTTTAAATAAATTCTCATGTTGTTCAAAATGAGTTTGGCAGTAACTCAACTCAACTTTATTTATATAGCGCTTTTACAATTTTCATTGTTACAAAGCAGCTGTACATGAGACACATTGACTACAAGCAAAACAATCAAAGTTGTACCTGCAAAAACAAGAAAAGGTTGAAAACACAGAAGACAGACACACCCACACACAAAACACTCCACACACACAACACGCACACGCACCAACACACACAGACACAGAGACACAGAGACACACACACACACACACACACACACACGCACGCACGCACGCACGCACGCACGCACACACACACACACGTACGTACACAGACAAGTACGCACACACACACACGCTCAGTGAGAGCACACATTTAGGATAAAGGAGAGAGAAGCACAGGTCAAATATAACAGACTATAAATTCCTATATGCAATATTAATTAAGTAAAACTTTAAGATTCTAAAGCAGCCCCCCGGTCAGGCAGATAGTGCAAAAACAGTATGCAAACGGTGGCGAGGAACCCAAAACTCTAATCGAGAAAAAAAACCTCAGGAGAACCCAGGCCCAACCAGGGGATTCCAGTTCCCCTCTGGCAAAAGCTGCTGCCTCTGCACAAGCTCCAGAGAACTTGCACAACAAGGCTAAATAAAATAAATAAACTTAATAATAAAATAAATTATATTTTAAGATTATCATTAATAATCTAATAGCATTTGAAGTTTTGTGGTGAAGACATGTCAAGAGACCGCGTCCTTCTTTATCCAGCTCTATCATCTCAGCTCTTGTCAGGTCCCCACTTCCCATTCTCCGCTCTACCATCAGGTCAGGCCATGAACTGCATCCTGCTCGCTGTGGTAAGAGCTGAGACACACCAGACAGGACTTGACGGCTTTGTGTTTTCTCTCAGTACAGACGTCACACTCCACATCTCCAGGTCCAGCATAACAGTGATCAGGACGAGCAGCTTGTAGTTGAGTGTTCTTCAGTTTCTCCACCACTTCAGCCAGCATGGTGTTTTTACCTAAAACAGGTCTTGGACTGAAGGGCTGTCTGCACTGAGGGCAGCTGACTCTCCATTGATCGTCCTGATTCCAGTAATCCGTAATACACCTCATACAGTAACTGTGTCCACAGGGAATAGTCACAGGACCCTTCAGGAGATCCAGACAGATTGAACAACTGAACTGATCCTGATCCACTGAAATACTGGCTTCTGCCATTTCACAGTATGTTGCAGAAATGAAGATAAAACATAGAACCGGCGAGAGTCGGCGCGACAGCTTAGTTTCGTTTTCCCTCAAATTTCCTGTTTTCATAACAGTGCCAGTGTTCTGCCAATTTATGCTACCCATAAATCTGTGCTACCCTCGTGTTGTGATTGGGTTGGGGGAGGGGTTATTTAGGTGTAAGGGTTGGGTTGGGGGAGGGGTTAGTCCTGTTTTGTATGGAGGTAGCAAAATTTGATAGGGATGCATAAATTGGCAGAACACCGGTGATCATAAACTAGACCACCAGATGTCAGTCTCATACAGAAACTCATAAAGGCTTTTAATAGGCTACGCAGGGCCGGATTAACACAAGGGCTAGGTGGGGTTGAAGCCCCAGGGCCCGCGGAAGGAGGGGGCCCTTGATTGGCTGGAGGAAATGGGAGTTGTCCTTACATCATTGATTGACAATTCATATAGGCGGTTGATTATAAAATAACAAGAAACTATTGGAAAATGCTCCTGCCGATATAATTCACGGTCCAATCAAAATAACTTTAGTTTGCGCCATTACGTCAGGAAACGACTCTTTGCGTTATGCTTTCGCATGTCGAGAATTCTGTTTGGCTCGTTGGTGTTCAAAAAAGTGATAGTTGTGAGCAAAAAGGAGAAATAAAGTTGAAAGGGAAAAACGTGAGGTTAATCTTACAGCTAAATTCCAAAACTAACCAACTTCAGTTCCCTCTGGGACAAAACATCCATGGGCCTGAGGAAATTCCTGGGTGCAGAGGCAATACACATTTAGCATCACCCACCGCCACAGATCAACGTGCTTTACATGTTGAAGGTGAGTTAGCAGTAGCTATGGGTTATTGTTCTTATAAACAACCAGTTAGAAAGCAAGGGTTCTATAAATGTTTACTTTGCCCCTTTAGATGAAAACGACAGTAATAGTCCGGTGCACAGCGAAATATTGGCGCCGGTGTTGTGCCGAATTACGACTCCCCTCATTGAAACTGCTGGGGATAAACTAGTGCTAACCCCTCCCCCACACCTAATCCTAACACCTAATGTTAATGGGGAATGGGGGAGTCATCATTTGGCAGGAGTCATTTTTCTTCAACACACCGGCTCTTTAATCAGACGCTCATCTGATCGGCAACAAATGCGATGGAATGAAGAGCGCTCCTTCTCAAAGTTATCTTTTATTAAGTCTCGTTTGCGGTCATCAGTGGGACAAGAACGACATGAGCCATTTAACACAGATTTTCCCGGAATGCGACATGTCACATGGTTAAAAGCATGGATTTTAACAATATCATTAGGGGTTTGTGCTCAGCTAAAGTTCGAAAGAAGACTTTTTAACGTTAAGACCTTATTTAAAGTATTTATTGTAAAATACTCATTTAAAGAAGTGATTGCAAATGTTTTGCTGATTTTGGAAACCTGTTTGTTTGAAGTTCATATCTGGAGTTAATATTAAAAAAAATTTAATAGCCTAAAAAGTTTAGTAGGCTTTGCAAACTTGTGCTTATAGAAAATAGAAATTAAATATAAGATCATTTTCTACAATAATAGAAAATAGTAGGGCTTTCAATGTTAACGCGTTGAAGCATGCAATTAGTTTTTTTTAAAGAAAAATATTTAACGCAATTAACGCATAATCCGTTTGTTTTGTCATCCTTTGTCTAGCGTTACATTATATAATCACGCTCTTATTCATGTAAAGGCCTTAAACGCGATTTGAAACGGTTGCTTTGACGCGTTCAGTGTAGATAGACACCTTCTAGCTGTGGGACGCGGCAAAACGCAACGCGACAGCTCTTAAAGGGGCCGTATTCTTAAACCTGCTGCTGTGACTCCTGTCTAGGGTTGGGAATTGTTTCAATTTTATTGATTCCGATTCCAATTCTGATTCTGCTTATCGATTTCAATTCTTATCGATTCCCAGTTTCGATTCCACAGTTGAAGTAAAACATTTAGATATCAACCTGTATGGTCATTTAGCCTGCTTATTGACTTGTTTGCAAAATATATATATATATATTTATTTATGAGCACCGTTTTGTGTATATTTACACATAGAAACACACCTTTTCTGATTTATTACAATTTGTATTATCATAGTTGAACTACATCATGGTTAAACTGCAGTTACTATAATGCAACTATGGTTAATTTGTGATTCCTGTGCTTTAATGCAAATTCTATAGCTAAACTATGCTTACTATAGAAAAAAAATCGATAATTTTCATAAGGGCTTTTATTGAGATATCAGCAGATCATGCAACGCATGTACTTTTCTGAAAATATGCACACAGGAATTGATGAGAGGAATTCAAATTTTAATCTCAAGTATCCGATTCCTATTCCTTTCGATTCCGATCCGATTCCTAGCCTTTCGATTCCGATTCCAAATTGGAATTGATTTTCGATTCCCAACCCTACTCCTGTCACTATAATGTTAACCAAAGAACAAAAGAAAAGAAGAATTCAATGTGTTTTGTAGCTTTAATGAAAATTATTCTGTATCTAATTTAGAATTTAGCAATAAAATGAAGGGGGCCCTTGGGTTCGCTATAGCCCCAGGGCCCAATGTGTTCTTAATCCGGCCCTGCTGCTGATGGTTTGAGAAGGGGCAGTCTGCAGGCCTGGAGCAGGCAGTTTTACGCCCCAAGCAGTTTTACGCCCCAGGACGTTTTACGCCCCTGTTTTTACTTATTTGTCCAGTAGGGGACGCTGTACATTAAGAACCACCAGAACAGACCTAAGAACAGATAACTTCATTGTCCATCACGAGTTATGGTAAATAAACGTTTTTGTTATTAAGCAATCGTCGATATGAATTCATCTCAACGTCTTAACATATATGTATATGTAATTTATACTCAAAGACAATCAAATTAATACTTATTGACCAGGTCGATGTTCTGTCTTGATCAACCTTAGCTAACCACGTGTATGCTTAATATCTCTTACTCATTTTCATAATTATTTTCTTTTTTATTTTCTTTTGTTGTCTGTCTCTAGCATATGTGAGATGGCCTTTTCTGGTAAGATATTCTTCTGACCCTGTTTACTTGCATTAAAATATATTATAGTTGGCTTATATGTATGTAAACCATTTCAATTTAGCTGCACACGTACTTTTATATTAAGTTTTTTATTATTTTAATTCGTTAGTCATAGTACAACATCCTACAAGATGGATAGCGCCATAATCAGAACTAACAATTAATCACAGGTGAGACCATCACAGTCAACATAATAATTAGCCAGCAAACAATTTTCTTAAATGTGTATTAAGAAAACAAAAGATTTGAGCACCAACAATCACAAACATGATCAAACTCAAATTGAAAACTTTATTCCCATATGGTATAATTCTTATTATAACTTTAAATGCATTTACATAAAAAATACATAAAAAAACTTAGACTTAAGGTTTTTCATACTGACTATATTCCTTAAAAATGTCTATCTGATCCTTAGCCTCCTCTTACAGTTTAGTATTGAAGGGCCTTTCTCCAAATTACAATTAGTCTTTCAGGATAGGCCGTTAACATTTGGTAAGCCATGGCCTTTTAGCTAACAAAGTCAAACCAAAAAATAAAAATGGATATTTTGAAACACATTCATTTAAAATGGATATATTACATGACATATTGAACACGTAACTGTGGGCCTAACGTTTTATTCTCTGTCATAGCAGACCTTCATCCTCTAATGCAAATGAATTATCATGGTTAATGTGTACTGAAGTGTTAAACAAGATTTTTTTAAAGATTATGACAACTGTAGCAGTTTCTACGATTAAAAGAGTCTCCAATAATATGACTACATCAGCAACCGTTCAAAATAAAGCTGATACATTGCAAAGTCAGTTTTCACAAAATATAAAAGTAGTTTTTTAAAGGAACAAATTAGAGGTACAAAATACAGCCTACACAATCAGCAATGTAATTAAATACATGTAAAATATACTGGTAGAAAACCATACACATGTTAACTTAATTGTTACAATCATCTCAACAACAGAGATAGCCATGAAGAATATATGTTTTAAATATCTTAGTATAAAAATACTTATATATAGCAGCCTACATATATCTAAACAATCTTTATATTTAATAGCGTTTATAGTTTTAGAAACGTATAAATTCAATTACACAATATTTTTGTTTGTTAACTTAGCACTTTATTCACTGAATCTTTTGAGCAAAAAACCCCTAATTTATAACATTGTTTCACGGTCAAAACCTTTAAGCTTCTTAACCGTTTCCATGGTGACTCGTGAAATCTGTGATCCATTGACAATGTCTTCATGTTGTTTCTGTGATCGTGCGTTAACTCTGGGTAACTTGAGGGAGGTTGATTAAACTTACCCTTCAAAAGTGTTCTGGAACCGACACAACCCAAGTAAGCAAGGTTTGGGTTAATCAACCCAGAGTTCAGGGTTTAGTTGACGGTAAGTTAACCCTGCTTTCTGGAATACACCCCAGGGGCCCGTTTCAATAAGGAGGTTCAACCAACACCGAGTTAAAATGTGAACTCTGAGTTGTTTAACATGAAGATGCTAAACTTTTGAGTTTTTGGTTTCAGAACAGCTGATTTAAGTTAGTTCTATCAACTCTGGGTAGACGTACCTTGAGTTAAGCGCTTGCACCACAACTACGACAAGCCATACGACAATATGCGTTCTCTCCGGTCTCGTCTTTGGCCCCGCCCCTCTCGTTCTCTCGTTTAGCTTCCCTTCATTGTTTCATTACCGACACCTGTCCCATTGTTATCTCCCTTGTTAGTTCCCCTTTAAAATGCCCTCGTGTCTATTGTCCTGTGCTCGTTCGTTTTGTATTGTTACCTTGCTTGTTCATCGTGCCATGCCCTTGCCTTGCCTTGCCTCGATGGCTGATGTTATTGATGTAAGGATGGATGATATATTTTGATATATCTGATTCACTGTAAAGAAAAATGGTACAGTTTTAATAAAAATGCACGGGCAAATGACAACATTCCACTCGGGTCCTAAATTCCTCTCCTGAAATCAAAGAACATCCATATGAATTAATGCAGCCTCTTCAGAGGATCCTCTATAAAAGCACATATGACATATAAGTCACTGAGATGGTCTCTGTATGATCAAAATGTGTGTCATGAATGACTGTATTAATGAATGAATGAATGAGTTACACCACTTTCTCTTTAAAAAGGGGAGGAGATGGAAAGAAACTCTGGGTTTACCAAAGAAAACCTGCTCCCGACCAGGTTAGGTTCACAGAGTAAGTCACTACGGTTACTGACTCTGAGTATAAGTGACCTCTCCTTTAGAAACGGGCTTGAGTTACCCCGCTTTCTCGGGTTTGACATACCTCACCTCATATTTTCTGAAACGGAAAACCCAAAGTTTCCCTCATTTCAGGGTTGATATACTCTAGAGTTTACACTAAACCTCCTTTCTGAAACGGGCCCCTGGTCTCACATAGCCTACCACAGTATACAAAGCTATGTTTTTTTGTTTGTTTTTTAAGGGTAGAAAGTAGAAAAGAGATAGCAGTCAGAACTAATTGGTCAGGTGCTGACGGAAGAGATGTGTTCTCAGCTGATTCTTAAAGATGGCTACAGAATCTGCTGATCTTGTAGCAGCGGGCAGATCATTCCACAAATGTCCAAATGCGCACCGCCAGAATTTTGTTGCCGGAATTTTGTTACCTTGCATACAAAGTATGCCGTGCAGGTCGCGCATGCGCATTCCATTTCTTGTTGTAATTAGTTTAACCACCAGGTGGCAACAGTGTCCTGGGAGCATCGATTCAAGGTAGTATAAGAAAACCTGACCCCTGTAGTGTTTTGGCTAGAAGGGATACAGCTACCTCCACTGGGCATGCGCACTTTAATATCTCATCATTTTTGTTACGCTAACAACAGTTAATTACTTTTTTAAATTACTGTAAGGTTAGATTTAGGGTTGGGGTAGGTGTAGGCATTAACTAATTTATTGTAATTTTATGACGAGATTTTGCATCACTTCCGGCCGTAGCGTAGCTCTATCCCTTCTAGCCATAACCCCCCTAGGCCCGGACATGTATTGCAATATATGTCGCAATGCACATATGTCAAAACCCGTGTGTATGCATACGAGTCGAAAGCAGTATACTTTGCAAGGCTGTGCGCTCAGTTGTACGCGTACGCTTGCGTACAAGTAAAAAAAGAACTATGCCACAAGCACATGACGTATGTTAGACGGCTTGGGCGCAGCATCTGTTAAATCCTCCCCTTCAACTGTCAGTCTGCTGTCAGTTCCATTTCAAAATGCAACGGCTGTTTTTATAAATCCAATCAAATCGCTGAGAAAGACAAAACAATTTTTCTCATTCAAAATTCCATTTCACTCAGAAATGCGTCAAAATACGGAAGTAAAAACTATCGCTACTTCCGGTTTACGGGGACTTTAAACAAGAATCAAGACAAGAGCAAGGTTGTGTTTGTTCAATATGTAACCAGCGAGTACATTTTTGTAGCCAACTACGCCACCTGGGGACTTTCACCCAAGGATATAAACACCCAAACAAACGTGGGCACACAAGTTCACGGTACCCAGGAAGGATTGAGACAAGTTTAATCAGTCAGTTTTATTATTCTAAAATAAAAGTTCCATAGAGCAACGTTATAAATAGGCCGACACCCATACAAATATTAATAAATACCCAACATTATTTCACACTCGTACAAATTCAGGTACCCGTTGGTTACCCACCATCAGTTATACAGTATAATCACTTTTCTCATTCACAGATCCAGGTAAAGGTGTCTATCAGGGTAAAGCCTAAGCCACTCACATCACACTCAGCAGTGCCCAACACTGACCAAAGTTAATAAAACACACAAACGTGGTTTTCACAGCACCCCAAGGTGAAAGACAAGAAAGAAAAAGGGGCAAATACCCTGTAATCAGCTCTTTGGATGGCGCAAGATGCTAGCTATATCACTCTCCAGGGGTAGATAAAGGAAAAGTATTACACATGCTGATCAATACAGAACCACAGATAAGAATATTTGTTCTTGGATATCCTGTCATAAATCCAGAACTCAAACAGAATGGTAAGCAGGGCAAATATTTGAAACGCACCTATAACCACAACTGCAGAAGAAAATAACTCAAAACAAAATGGTACGAACAATACCAAAAAGAAAATACAAATTAACAGTTATAATAAACATAAACATAAATAAACATTTGCAGTTAAAATGAAGAGAAAAAATCCTAAGGACATAATGTCCTATTTTAATAAGAAAACTAAAGATAATAGTCGGTCAAGGCTGGAGAAAGCAGATGCTTCTGAAAAAGAGTCAGAAATGCACAAAAGCTTAGAGAATGAAGAAAGTCCAGAAGAACAGAGGACCCATCAGCAAGGTGATTTAGTTGTGCAGAGAGACAACTTTTGTAACCCTGAAATTCCATGTGAAACACATGAGTTTTTACATGAGTATTTAGTTAACATGGCATTCACATGAAAGTGTGCCAAAACCACATACATCACATGTGAAAATTTTGAAAATCATGTGTTTTTCTTTGTGTAAAGGAAATACCTGATAATGTGACTCATGTTTAGATGACTGCTTAAGTTGATTTTTGGATATCTTGTTTGTGGGTAGTTTTTCATTCATGTATGTACATTTAAGATGCAGAAAAGTGTCTAAATGTTATTATTGTTGTCATTGTTATTTTGACTATACACAATGTGTTGTGAAATAAATGACCATGGAACATTAATTTGAGCTGTTTTATTAGCTTATTAGTTTACTTCTAGAGACAACAAACAGTAATACATGACATACTGAAAATTGATCATGACACATGTTAGTGTGCCCCCTAAAAGCATAAGTGGCCCCTGACTGCCCCCCCCCCAGTTACAGTAGTCTAGAACCGCCACTGCTTCTTGGTACAGAATGTTAGAGGCGAACAGCCTGCAAAACAACTTACACCCCCAACTAGGGCTTAGTTTCACAAAATGTTTAAAAAATATATAAAACTTTACAAAAATGGTTGCTATAAGGGTTTTAAAATGCCCTAAACTTTGCATTTCTTTTGCATTAATGCATTTGATCCTTCAATCCAGAAATGCTGTATTGTTTTCAAATGTATGATTTTTGTCAACCCAGCATTTTTAAAGTGTATATAACATAACTTCAGTTGTTAGTGCATTATTTGTAAACAGCTTTTGTTAGCTACAAACTCAGGTACAAGTTAAAAACCTGTGGAACACAAGCTCACAGTCTTTCTTTCTCCCAAGTCTTTCAGCTCTTGCGTTTAGCGCTGTGATCAGCATCTCGCTGTGGAGAAAAGTGGTAGAGCACCATAAAGTGGACAAGAGCGGTGGCCAGATTAATCAGGCAACTTCAAAGAGAGCACCAGGGTGGAGGGAGGAAACCGGGCAAAAGATAAATGAACACCAACCGCCTGTTTGATTATCCTGTGCCATCCCTCTGTGCTTCTGTTGGCAGTTAGACGGCACAATCATTGTGAAACGCAAGGACCACGCTGTCGGCTTCTGGTTTTATTCTGCGTGCCAGAAGAGGAGGAGAATGTGACTCTTCTAGGCCTTATTTCATTTTCATATTTTCGGTGTTTTAAAACTTTGCATTACTAAATACTTCTAACTGATTCCTCCATTCTGATATCTACCTGATTCCTAAAATATTATTCTCACTCTGACCGAATTCCACACTTTCTTTCTTATGTGCTGCTGTATTTCAAAGGAGGTCATGGCATGTACAATCCCATACTGTATGCGGTCTGTAGGGCTTGTGTGAAGCACTTTAAAAGCTGGCTGCCGTTCCGCATGTCCTCTCTGTGTTCGTTCGTCGCTACGTTGGCTCAAAGATGACTCCAATTTGGGTCTTTGATATACTGACTGCAGACTCAGCACACGTAGATTACACAGTGTTCCTCTGGTCTTTAGACAGACTCGCTAATCTCACCACACTTCATCACAAAGCATGTCATGTGGCCACATCAAAGAGATGCTACCAACCTGATACCGTGTGACAGCATGAAATGATCGTTCATTAGCTCTGATGAAGTCTGGCTTTGCGTTTTTTCTTTGTTACGCTTTGTTCGGCTATTCAGTACCGCCTGTGTGATGTAGTCATGTCCTATCTTATTAAACAGGCAATACGATTGAAGACAAGTGATCCATTCAACTAAAAAATCAGGTCATGGTTGTTATAATGTTTTTATTAAATTGATAAGATAATGTTGAATTCTATTTCACAAAAGATTTGGGGCATTTTCAAAAGGGTCAATAAGCAAAAATGTGACACTTTATTGCACAAATCAGCCGCTCCACCTATTGTTTAAGATCTCATAATAGAGGAAATCTGTCAAACGTTGTTGAGATGGGGTGTCTAGATGGTTTCGTCAGACGCACGTGCCTGGCCCAAAGTTAACTTCCGATCTGGTTGTAATATTACAATTTGTTTTATATATTATATATATATTTAATTTATATGAATTAATATTAATATTTGATTGTATTTTAATGGAATTAAATGACATTGAGACTACTCAGCAGTTATTGATTCTTAGCGGAGGTCTACCGTCTGTTTGGGCCACATTACACATAACATTTGTTGTTGCCATTGAAACTGTCATAGTGGGATATTGACACTTTAAATTCTTAATGACAAATAATATTTTTTTTATTTCTTTCTATTTCTTATCTTATGTGTATGACCGGCTGTCTTTTGATAGAATCTTTAGAACAGATGCAAGATTCAAGGTGCATTTGAACACAACTTGGAACAATTTTAAAACTGAAAAATTGTTTGCTCAGAGCTCATAAGTTTTGTTTTCATTTAAATATCAACTAAGTCTTAAATGTTTCTCCTAAACTTGAAACAAATAAGACAATTGTTAAAATAAATTAAGTAGCACTGTAAAGAAAATATGGTGATTTTACATGAAACAATTTACACACAAAAAAAGTACATTTTAAAACTGTGAAATCAAATGAAACATACATGGTAAAAAACGTCTCAGGTTACGACTGTAAACATAGTTCCCTGAGATAGGGAACGAGACACTGCGTCATGGAATGACTCTATGGGGGAACGCCAGCAGCGTGACTCGCGTGAAATTGTGTATGGAACTAACTCGCGATTTATAGTCGCGAGGAGATGACGTCACGGATGACGTCATGAGTGACGCGAATACCGGAAGGTATAAATAGACCGCGGTAAACAGTGACAACTCAGCTTCTGTAAAAAATGAAGCAAAAGCTACAGGCACAAGGAGTATGGCAATGAGACGCAGTGTCTCGTTCCCTATCTCAGGGAACTATGGTTACAGTCGTAACCTGAGACGTTCCCTTTCGAGGGAACTCAACACTGCGTCATGGAATGACTCTATGGGGGACGACATGCCCACTACGCCATAGTGAGTTGTGACTGTCCTGGTGTGAAGGTGTCTACGCACATTCTAGGACATAAGAACCTGGGATCCAGGTAAGGAAGAAAGGTCTAGATTGTAGAACCTCATAAATGTATGCGGGGAAGACCAACCCGCAGCATCACAAATATCTTGCATAGATGCCCCCAACAGAAGGGCCTGCGAAGAGGCCATACTCCTAGTAGAATGAGCCCTGACTCTTAGAGGTGAAGGCCTTCCGTGCACCTCATAAGCCAAAGAAATAGCCTCTACGACCCATCTACTGATGGTCTGTTTAGAGGCCGGCTGACCTCTACCTCGAGGTCCAAAGCAGACCAACAATTGGTCAGACTTTCTCCACAGAGAAGTCCTTCCTATATACTCCTGCAATGCCCTGACCGGGCATAATAAATATAACCTTTGGTGATCCGCCAACTCGTGGGGCGGAGGGTAAAAGGCCTGGAGAACTATGGTCCTGGCAACATTGCGAGGTACCTTCGGAACATATCCCGGTTTAGGGTGCAGAATAGCCTTGATATTCCCTGGGGCTAACTCCAAACATGGGGGGGACGCCGAAAGAGCTTGCAGGTCACCTACCCTCCTCAGAGAGGTAATGGCTAGTAAGAAGGCCAGCTTGAGGGATAAATTTTTGTCTGAGCTGGACTCCATAGGCTCAAAAGGTGCCTGGGAAATCCCGTCTAGGACTATGGCTAGGTCCCACGCCGGAACTCTGGTCTGAGAAGGAGGTCTCATTCTTACGGTGCCACGCAGGAAACGAACGACCAAGGGGTGTCTCCCCACTGACCCCTGAGGCAGAGGGGAGTGAAAGGCAGAGATAGCTGCCACATATACCTTGATAGTAGAAGGAGCTAGACCTGTAGAAAAACGGTCTTGAAGAAACTCTAGAACTGAAGCCAACGGGCAGTTAACTGGGTCCAAATTCCTGTCATTACACCATAAGGTGAACAATCTCCACTTCAAGGCATAAAGTTTCCTGGTGGAGGGAGCCCTAGAATTCAGGATGGTCTCAACAACCTCAGTTGAGAGACCTTGGTTTAACAATTCTCTCCCCTCAGTGGCCAAGCCCAAAGTTTCCACAACTCTGGGCGGGGGTGAAATATTGTACCCCTGGCTTGAGTTAGGAGGTCCCTCCTCAGAGGAATCTCCAATGGCTGACCCGCTAGGAGTGTCAGAAGATCTGTGAACCAAACTCTGGCAGGCCAAAAGGGGGCTATTAATAAGAGGCTGACCCCTTCCTGTCGGACTCTCTCTAGAACTCCTGGGAGCAGAGCGACTGGGGGAAAGGCATACAGAAGCTGCCTCGGCCACTTCTGTACCATGGCATCCAGTCCCAATGGGGCTGGATGAGTCAGAGAAAACCACAGAGGGCAATGAGACGTCTCTTGGGACGCAAACAGATCGATCTCGGCTCGGCCGAACCTTTCCCAGATCTGCTCCACCACGTCGGGGTGGAGTCTCCATTCCCCGGGCCTCAGCCCCTGCCTTGACAGCATGTCTGCTCCCACATTCTGAACTCCAGGGATGTACATCGCCCTGAGCGATATAAACTTCTCCTGGGCCCAGAGGAGGACCTGGTGCGCCAGTTTGCAGAGAGGGCGTGACCTCAGGCCCCCTTGATGATTTATGTAAGAGACCACTGATGTATTGTCTGTTCTGACTAGAACATGATGGCCTCTGAGGACTGGGAGGAAGTACTTCAGTGCTCGTAGTACAGCTAACATCTCCAGGCAATTTATGTGCCAGTGGTGATGCTGCTCTCTCCACAGCCCACTGGCTGAGTGACCTTCCACTATTGCCCCCCAGCCTGTGAGGGACGCATCCGTCGTCACTATCTTCCTGTGACATTGAGCCCCCAATTTCAGACCTTGATTCAGAAACCAAGGTTTCTTCCATATAATCAGGGAACGAAGGCATCTGCGCGTAACTCTGATCATACGGAACGGGTTGCCTCTCGGGGAAAACCCTTTGCTCTTTAGCCACCACTGTAAGGGTCTCATATGCAGTAGGCCAAAAGGAATCACGTTGGACGCTGCTGCCATTAATCCCAATATTTTCTGAAAATACTTGACAGTGTAGGTCTGACCTAACTTGATCCTGGACACCGCTGTCAGGATCGATTCGACACGTGCAGGAGACAACTGTGCCTGCATTGCGACCGAATCCCACACTACCCCAAGAAATGTAATCTTCTGTTGGGGAGTTAAGTTGCTCTTTTTGGCATTGAGCCGTAACCCCAGACTCTTCATATGGTCGAGGACGAGATCTCGATGTCGAACCGCCATCTCGTGAGACTGTGCTAATATTAGCCAGTCGTCTATGTAATTTAGTATGCGGATCCCTTGAAGTCTCAATGGAGCAAGGGCTGAATCCATGCATTTTGTGAAGGTACGTGGGGAGAGAGCTAGGCCGAATGGAAGAACTCGATATTGATAAGCTTTGCCCCCGAAAGCGAACCTGAGAAACTTCCGATGTCGAGGAAAGATAGATATGTGGAAGTATGCATCCTTCAGATCTATCGTGGCGAACCAGTCCTCTGATCTGATTCCGGCCACAATAATAGGGATAGTGAGCATCTTGAACTTGTATCTCCTCAGAGATTTGTTGAGATGTCTCAGATCCAAAATGGGCCTCAGCCCTCCATCCTTTTTCGGAACTATGAAGTACCGACTGTAAAAACCCGTTTGACTCTCGTGGGGGGAAACATACTCTATGGCCCCTTTCGCTAAGAGAGACAACACCTCTTGTTCTAACAGCCGAGCTTTTTCGGGGTCCACCTCGGTGGAGAACACCCATTGCGTGAGATTGGGGAGCTTCCTCCACTCGTGGAAGAAGTACACTAAGAGAGTCAGCCTCTCGATGCTGACTCCAGGAGTGTGAAGTTCGGTGCCCTGAAGCGATTGAACGGCAGGGGATGATGACCCCTTTACCTTCTTTCTTATGAACACTAGGTCTACAGCGTCTTTGGGTAGACTCTGTGCTGTGAAAGTCAACGTGTCCCGAAGCGTCATAGACGGCGGGGTTAACGTATACTCTTCCAGAGGGCTTCTTGAGAGGACAGGACTCATCTGACCTCCAAGAGGGGGCGCCCTCTGATTCCCTGTCGCAACGTCAGGGTTTTTTGGCAGCAGACTTCCGATTTGAGACGATGGTAGTTCTCAAATCGGGTCTAGCCTGTTTAGCAGGATATCGAGGTTGCTGACTTGACCCCCAAGCTCTCTGAGGGGGGGCACGAGTAGCAACACTCTGTTTCTGCTGCTGTCTATATGCGCTTGTGGATGGCACTGGCTGGGGCTGCCCTCGGGCTACAGGCCTCTGGGGGTAAGAACGGCGAGGAATAAATGTATTAAAAGCGGCCGATTGGCGCTTTGCCTCTTGGTACCGGTCAACAACAGTGTTGACCGTGTCACCAAAGAGGCCTTGAGACACAAGCGGTGCATCAAGAAGCACCGACTTGTCCTTTTCTTTAATGCCTGATAAATTCAGCCATAAATGTCTCTCCGTGGCTACCAGTGCCGCCATGGAGCGGCCAGTACTTTGGGCTGTCTCCTTGGTAGCCCGGAGAGTGAGATCTGCCACTGTCTTGAGCTCAGACAGTAGCCCAGGATCTAGGACCTCACCCTCTTTAATCTCCCCCAGCAAGTCAGCCTGGTATGCTTGCAAAAGACCCATGGTGTGTAGACATGAGCCAGCCCGACCTGCAGCCATGTAAGCCTTGCCCACCAGACTAGACGTAACACGGCATGGTTTGGTGGGCAATGTTGGGGGTTTCAAGGATGATGCCGCTTCTGGTGAAAGATAAGTTGCCAGTGTATCTTCCACCTTGGGCATCATCCCATAGCCTTTGTCTCTAGCCCCTAAGACTGTGGAGAAGCTAGCAGACGTGGTGGCTATACGTGAGGAGTATGGCTTTCTCCACGATTTAGACAGCTCATCATGTAAATCAGGAAAAAACGGAAACCCCCTACGCTGAGGCTGTACCCGCTTTATTAAGAACCTTTCGTCTAATTTGCTAGCGGGCTTAACCTCCGTTTGCTCTATGGGCCAGTCAACATTCAGTTTTGCTGCCGCCCGGGCAACAACCTCCACAATCTCCTCATACCCAGGGGAAAGAGGAATTTCATGAAATTCCTCTAATATATCTGTATTAATACTAGCACTCTCTTGGTCCTCAAAACTAGAGCAGTGCATAGAGCTCTCGGACGGGGCGGGAGAAGCCGCCATGCGGGCTCCCGAATCCCTCCCGAAAGCACTGTGACTGGGGGACTGAGAAGAGGCAGAAGCCGTCTCAGCACCCCCACGAAGCTCCATCTGCGAGCCCCATGATCTGAGACGCCGCGCCGCCTCGACAGAAGCGGGTCCCGAACCATGAGGCTTGCGGATTTTGCCTGACTCATCAAACAAAGCTGCACGGGAGTTGAGCGTTCTGAGGGGTAACCACAGACAATGTTCACAGGCAGCTCCCTCGAGAGCTGCCTTAGCATGCTCAGCTCCCAAACATTCTACACATAACTCATGTGTATCCCCACCAGTAATGTATCTAGGGCAGGGTATAGCACACGGTTTATAATTTAACTTTCTCTTACTCATTTTACTAAAATTATCTATTTCAACTCTTTGATAACTTTAGAAAAGGAACAAGACACATTCACATACACAGAGCGCTTTGCTGAAATGGCAGAAGCTGAGTTGTCGCTGTTTACCGCGGTCTATTTATACCTTCCGGTATTCGCGTCACTCATGACGTCATCCGTGACGTCATCTCCTCGCGACTATAAATCGCGAGTTAGTTCCATACACAATTTCACGCGAGTCACGCTGCTGGCGTTCCCCCATAGAGTCATTCCATGACGCAGTGTTGAGTTCCCTCGAAAGGGAATTAGTATTTCTATTAGATTCACCAAAAATATTAAGTGTATATTAAAAATATAATTTGTTAATTTAATACTAATGTTTTCATTAAACAAACTTAAATAATATATGTAAATTTTAGACAAATTAACTGTTGTATTTTTAATCATTTGTTAAATATGTTCCACTGAAAAAATAAGTTAAATGCTTTTAAAATACTTTATTAAGTTAATATAAAAATATGTTATTTTTGTGATATTTACTAAGCTACATGAATTGTTTTTAGAGGTGTAAAATAAATGTAGACTGTATAGGTAAAATAATGTGGAGTTGGAAAAATCTTGAATATGGGAGAAGATTTGATGAGATTATTATATTGAAATTATATTGGTGGTTGTTGAGGAGATTTCCCCCCTTCCAAAAGAGGATAGATACCCTTTGAGTGCCCAGAAAAGCGCTATATAAATGTAAGGAATTATTATTATTATTAAATCTTCAGCAATAATGACATTTGATAGAGAAAATCTGGCCTCAGTTTGAGATATTGTTGAGATCTCTTCTGAAAATGTGTTTTTTCTTGGGAGGAATATCAGAGATGCAGGAAACTTCAGCAAAAGTTTCTTCATTTAAAGTTTGCACTTGCTCTCCATTTAATCTCCTTGATGTCTAAGGGAAATAATTTAGATATACTATAATGAAGTAATCTCATCTGCAATTTTTTCCTTTCTTACAGGTATTAATATTGTAAAAGCCAAATATTAAACTAAGGCAAAATAATGTAATTGCTTGAAATTTGACATCCTTTGCATTGTTGTGAAAGCTGCAGGGATAACCACCAAATTTGGAAGTATAACAAACTTTTCTATGAACCCTCAAACCAGTACTGAGTAAACAAACGATGAGTTGTTGTTTATTTAATGTTGTATGTATTTATGCAACGAGGATAGGCTGAACTGAGAAAGATGCAATGATCTGAACTGACAATAGTTTAATGGAGCACATAAAAGCATGAAAGTGATCAAGGAGGTCGGCGTGCCTGTGATCGCCACGTTCGCTCGCTTTGATGAACTCTTGGGGAGGAGCACAATGCTCTCATTCAGAGATTGGCTGAATGACAGATGCTCTCTCTCTCCGTCCCTCCAACGTTAATGAATTCAAATGACCCGCCCCCTACCCGTCTCTTTCTTTCCCCTCCCTTCTATTCTTTTTCTCTCTCACCACTGAACTAAACCAATTCCAGCCTTGGCAAGTTCCTCTCGATTCGCTCTCATGAATTCCGCTGGGAGTGCATTGGCCCTGCACGCCCACCCCTTTAAAGAGTGGTGCTCTTCCATATATCTACAGGAATACTCCATGCACGTCAATCGTTTCATCAGCATCCGTCACAAACTGATTCTTAAAGAGGGATTGTGGGAGATAGCTAAGCCAGTCAGGAGGTGGGAAACACCCAGCGCACTCTTTGTGAAAGAATCCGAAGTGTGTCAATGTGCGCATCTGTGACTCATCTTTTGCACAGCAGGAAGGAACCTGGATTTTCAACAAGTCTGTCCATACAAAATTTGTTTTCCTTAGGAAGACTCACCTGGTGACAGGTGAGTGGAATCATGGGATTGATGTTGCTGCTGCTGTTGATTGGTTGGTGTGGTGGAGCACCACCAGTGAGGGAGATCTACAGGATGCCACAGAGCGCACTCAAAGGTACGCCAGGTGTTCAGATCTATTGCTTTACTTGTCAGGTGCAGATCTTATGTTGCTGTTCTAGAAATTGCTGAAGTTGTCTTACGCTCTTAAAAATAAAGGTGCTTAAAAGGTTCTTCACAGCGATGCCATAGAAGAACCATTTTTTGTTGCACAAAGAACCAGAAGTCCCGAATGAATATGGCTTCCCTGATGTTTGTGTCGATTTGTTTCGTGTGAAAGCATTCCCTTTCATTCCTTCAGTACCCTAGTGATACTGAATTTGGTCTTTATTTTAGAGCAATTATTATAGCAAAACTATGTTGTCTTTGCCTAGTACAAAGAAAACCACAAGTCAGTTCCAGGTTTATTCCTAGTTGCAAGTCTAAACATTTCTCACACTTTTTATTTGTGCAAACCTGATTTTAATGTTTTCAACATAGCACATGCTTGCTTGGTTGGCTTTGTGGTTGTTTTGAGCCATGTCCTCTCACGTCTCTCTCTGTAGTGCTGTCTGAAAGAGGAACTGTAGTGATGGAGGCAGCTCTGTCCCGCGCCCTGTCTGCGGTAGATTCAGCCGTATCAGACCGCAGTAAGGCGGAGGCGGGCTGCAGAGGGTGTGTGCCCTGTCTGTTTCAGGACTGTGGACAGCAAACAGGCACCTGTGGTAGGCATGAGCACACGCATTTTCACATTCATAACTCTTTGAATCTGAAGAATTTAAGTTGTAGTAATAGTGATGGCCATTCCATAGCATCTCTGGACGCAACACAGTCGGAGCCGAGCTGTGAGACGATCTTTCATGCTCAGCAGGAAGCCTATGAAGGCGAGCGGAGCTGGCTGCTCAGTCAAGCCTGTGGCTTCTACAGACGCCGCTGCACACCTGCTCATCTGAACAAAGACTCGTGCATCAGAGTCATGGGGGAGAGCTGCAGCGCTCGTGTCCTGCATTGCAGTCTACTTAACACCATGCATAACCTGGAGCCGGCCACACAAACAACGACACAGGGTAAACACACACATATACAAGGAATAGATCACCCCAACATGCTATACTTTTTTAACGAATGCTCATTTGTCTAACTTGATGCACACTTTGCCCTCATGCAGCTATCTGTGGTCAGCGTCTGTCCATCATGCAAAATCTGACACAGCCTCGCTCTCGTATCATGGGAGGGTCTCGTGCCCCACCTGGCAGTTGGCCGTGGCTGGTAAACCTTCGGCAGGACGGGGCTCTGATGTGTGGAGGTGTGTTGGTGGACAGCTCTTGGGTCGTCACTGCTACCCACTGCTTTGCTGGGTAAGAAAACAAACAAAATGGCCCTCTTGCTTTTCCAAAGTTTTTGAAGTTGAGATGTTGTTCGTTTTTTGTAAAGGAGGGGTTTATCAGAGTATACAATTCTTTTGTATTGTAAAATCATAGTTCTGGTTCTAAAATCGAATTGGATTGCCCTTGTAATATAAAAAAGCTGAAATGCACAACTGCAGTCGGACCTAATGATAAAAAAAAGTGCGGCCTGCAATTGGAATTCATTTGAATATTTATGAAAAAAAAACGCCTCAGCATCCTGCCTAACACCACCATTTGCCCGTTTAATGCCCAACCTCTTTTGGCAAATGATTGTGTGGACGAATGAAATATAAGTACAACTTTTATGATTAGGAGTCGCAGTGAGAGTTCATGGACGGCTGTGGTAGGGGAGTTTGATCTAACGAAAACCGACCCCGATGAGCAGGTCATGAAGGTCAATCGCATCATCACCCATCCGAAGGTAAATACATCACACAATTCACAAATGTTTCCGTTTACCTAAACTTCACTCAGAATGAAAAAATGTACATGTATGAAAATTGCAATTGAATTGCAAGTAAATTTAATAACAAACACATAATATGTTTATACTAAATACATCTCTCTTCTTTCTCACTGTAGTTTAACCCAAAGACATTCAATAATGACATTGCTCTGGTTGAGCTCAGTTCTCCGGTTATTCTGTCTGAACGGGTCACACCTGTCTGTTTGCCCTCTGACCTCGATCCACCAACTGGTACACCATGTCTGGTAGCCGGCTGGGGTTCGCTGTATGAGGGTAAGGGAATACACATGACTTGACATTTTCGAAAGGCTTAAGGCTGAATATAGTTTTTAATGCAATGTCTGTATTTTCTTTGTGTGTAGACGGTCCCTCTGCAGATGTGGTAATGGAGGCGAAGGTACCTCTGCTGTCTCAGACCACCTGTCGCAATGCACTTGGAAAGGAGCTTCTCACTAACACCATGTTTTGCGCTGGGTACCTGTCTGGAGGCATTGACTCATGTCAGGTATCACATGCATTGTAAACACCAGACCTGCTTTAGAAACATCTCATGTGCTTTAAAAACATTTCATTTGCCTTATTAACACCACATGTAAATTAAGAAACATCCATTTTTTATATATAGGCTAAACATAATCTCAAACCTGGATTTAAAACATCTCACCTGTATCTGTCACCTTGCATATGCACAGGGCGATTCAGGAGGACCACTGATTTTCCAGGACCGTTTATCGGGACGTTTTCAGCTCTTTGGCATCACCTCTTGGGGTGATGGCTGTGGGGAGAAAGGAAAGCCTGGGGTGTACACACGGGTCACTGCTTTCTCTGACTGGGTCATGACAGAGATACAGAGTGAGTTATTGTTGTTACATACACACTAGCACACTATTAAACCAACCTAACTTTCTTTCTATTTGAAAGGTTTTAAATACACAATTTTTGGAATTACATTCTTCGCATTTCAGAATCCCTTGGGAGTCGAGAGCCCACATGTCCTGAGCTGCTTAAGACAACCGATCTGTCTGAAGAGCAACAGATGTCAGAGTTCACTGCCCTCTGCCACTTCTACACACTGTCCTGCCCTTCGACTCTTGACCCCTCTGACTGCCAGCAACTCGCTCAGGACAAATGCCAAAGCCGATTTAAGAAGTGCCGTAAGTTGCCCAGGTTATCATTATAAGTGATGCAGTTTGTGTTATAGAAGAATTTATTAGAGCTTATAAGATAGCTCCTACAGCTCCTCTGATGGACAACTTCAAAGGCGAAATATAGTCCTATCCTAACAAACCATACATCAATCGAAAGCTTTCAGATGATGTATAAATCTCAGTTTCGAAAAATTTACCGTTGTGACTGGTTTGTGGTCCAGGGTCACATCATTTTGAATTGCAATTTTGAATTATACTGTATTTCTATAGAAGTACAGTATATAGAAATGTATAAGTTTACTGAAAGTATACTTATATAACTTGTTTTGTTTACTAATAGCACTCTTTTTTGTAAGAGTCCTTATTTCTCTTTTTGCCATCCTTTTTTCTCTGTAGAGTTACATTCCTTCCTGCAGACTCTGTTGGACCTGCTTCAGAGGGCCGATGACTACATTAGAGACAATGTCGATCTGATCTTTTTCACGCAGACTCTTCCTCAGCTGGTGGAGAACGTCTACAACTCTGCTCATATGACACGACAACGCAGAGACGCACCTGAAACAGGTACAGCCATTAAACTGTTCTACACTGTACATTTATTGGCAAGACTGAGAAAAGATGGAGAGTACAGTACAGTGCTCTGCAGAAGGCAGTATTATAATAGAAAAAAGTAGTCATCATTTTCTCTGGTTAAGTATGGTATATTGTATAAGTTAAATTACCATCATAATTCAGGATCTTAATTCATCCTAAATTTGTTATTTTTGTTATCAATTTATTATTCTCAAAGAGCAGGTAGTATTGCCAGCACTCTTCCAGAAAGTGGGCCCCCTGGTGGACCACTGGGAGAACTACCTCAGAGACATTGCTGAAGATCTGGATCAACAAAATAATTTGAAGAACTCCAAGGAACTGTCTCAGGAGGAGCAACTCTTTATACCGGTACATTCCTGTAATTACAGATGATGTTTTGCTTGTGATGAAGCAACATACTAACTACTAACTTTTTGGACAGATAACCATAAACTGATTTTTAAATAACATTTTCAGGATGGAGACACTGAAAAATCACCTGTTCATCAGCTAGACAGAGCACTTCGCTCCTCCATTGCTGCCCTGCGCTCCAAACTGGAGTCACTCCGCATTCCTGTCATACCAGACTTAGAATATCGACTGTTTCAGAGGAATTTCAACATTCCCATCACTGGGATACCACAACAGGATAACACTGCTCAGATATTTAAAGCTCTCACAGGAAGTGTCACAGGAAGTCCAGTGATGACCGCATACACTCAAGAGAATATGGATACAACATCTGTGAAAACTTCTGCTCTACCGTTAAGAACCCTGGGCTCTGCTGAATCACTGCTTGATAAAAACTCTGTTCCTACCCAGAATGCTCAGGCACTCTTCAAAAGTAAGACTATGAAATATGATTTGGGTTCTTATAGTTTAAAAGAACAGTTCACCTAAAAATTGCAATTCTGTTATAAATAGGAAGGATATTATAATGAAAGATATGAATAGCCAGCTGGTTTTCTAGATTTATTACTCAGCAAGAAAGTATGGGATGCTTGCTAATCATTTCTTCAAGCGCCACAGTTGGTTTTAGTAAAAATATTTAAAGCAATTTCTTAGAGAAATCGAGGAAAGCTGAGAAACTACTCTAAATCTAAGTTTAGTAAATGTAGTATCTTAATATTAAACTTGGAACATTTTTAAATATTTCAGAATAGTATGTAAATATACAGCCTGATGCGTTTGATGTTATTCCAGAAGTCCGTCGCAGGAGGAAGAAAGCAACGAATGAAAAAGGTATAATTTTCAGTTGATTTTGGTATTTTACTCCCAAGTAAGCAAACAAGCTTTTGTTTAATTTTTATTTCAAATTTTTTTATGCATTGTGTAGTTTGCTCAGGAGTAACTGAATCTGCTCAGCTGGTCAGCACTACCAAGCAGATGTACAGCTGGATCCTGGCTGTTCCCTCTAACAACCTCAACATGACCTTCCAAGAGGTGTGTCAAAAGTTTCATAAAACTAGTTACGTGTAACAACCTAAAATGTTTTTATGCTCTGTAAGTATTTTAATTTTGCATTGTGTGTGTTGTGTCAGGTGCTGGTTGACCTAAACTCTAAGAATGACCACGGTTTGTATCAGTCACGGATCAAGGCTACTGTTGGTGGGCGACCTTTCACCTTTTACAGCTTGGTGGGTCTGGAGACAGAGGCGTTCTACCGGAGCATGCCACGCATCATTGGCGTTGCCATCGATGCTCTCAAAACGTAAATGAAAGGGGAAATGATGCTGTAACTGGATGCTGTAAGGCGTTGCCTACATTACAAACCCAGATCACAAAGGGATCGCTTTTCAACAGCTCTGCCTCTCAGAATGAGTTGCGCAGGACAGCTGGCACTTTTCTGGACGATGAACGATCCCATCTGGTCAACGCAATCTAGGACTGACCTGACCTGACAGTGACGCTATGTCCACCCTGACTTAACTTATTCAGCAGGAGCATAGGTTGATCCTACTGCCCCACCTGCAAACTGTACAGATATTATATTTGATGTTCTTTATATATTTATTTGCATTAAGTATTTGTATTTTTATATAATCTAAATCTTTATGGAAAAATATCAAAATTAAAGTTTGAGTTCAAACTTTAATTCAATGTTTGTCTTGTATTTTCTCACAACAAAAATTGCCTTGTCTTACTGTTCCAACCTCTCATTTCTTTGTTTTCATTCTTTTGTATTTGTTATTCCTTCTTTTCAAGCAACCTCCCAATTTACATATTCTGCTCTATTCTGTTCTGAAAATAGTATGAGTACAGAAATTCTGGCATAATTTTTTCATCCTTATTTAAAATCCGTAAGACTTGTTTGGTTACCAAAGATCTTCAAAATATATTTGGTTGTGTCCTGCAAAATAAAGACAATCAGATTTTGAATGAAATGAGGGTGAATAAATGCTTGTTTACCTCTGCCAGATTTCTAGCAGCCAAGCTTGAGTGCCGCACATAAAAGTCTTCCGCTCCTCCACAGCTGAGCATCTCTGTCAACAGTAGGCAGCTTTAGAGAACACAGGAGAGCTGTTTTATTTGGCTCCGGTTTGATCTGTGAGCGACAGCGTGAGGTGTTGTTGGATACGGGAACTGTGCTAATTGTGCTCTTCTGTGTCTCTGAATTACTGGCAAACGCCGCTCAGATTCTTTCTTTGGAAGTGATGCTAATCCATTAGGCTTTCAGAGAGACTATTAAAGATTCTCCAGGATACTTCAGCAATGGCATGTCACATTAGCACTTAATAACCCTGCCTTCCCTACAAAATCCTGATCTCGTCTAGTATATCACCTTTAATTCTGCAATCATCAGTGGCGTTGCTAGGCCCTTTTTAGGGGAGCTAAAGCCCCCTAAAGTTCTATCTTAGCCCCCCTAAAATATTGTGAGTAATAATGTAATCTGTACAAGAATTCGAGAGCGCTTTATAGTCCCTTTTAAAACTCTTATTATGAAAACGGCGTTAGGCTGCGTTATTTAGCGCATTCTTCAGTTCACAGCAGCACATTGGAGTGAACGTCATAAGCAGAGTAACGTCACAAGGTGTGTGCATTAACATGACATCTGCATTTTTGCCATTCTTTGTTATAAATCCAGTTTAATATGATGCGGGAGCGATACAAGACCCTTCCCCATCCACTGTAAAGAAGTTTTGTCTGCGTTCACCCCTCGTTAACTAACGTTAGTTGTTACCTCCAGCAAAATGAAAGCATCACTTCACACCAATGACGACATACTTTAGAAAACGATCATGATGATATTGTAGCGCACAGAAATGTGTCATTCATGATGTGCTGTTTGATTTTTCTGCACCTAAGTTATAGAGAGATGACGGTAGTTTTGACAGCCCGGAAAGACGTCGACGGGCAGATAGAGTTACTGTAGTTCAGCCTGGTGCGGCTGTGTGTGTTATTCATTCTTCTGAGTTCAGAGGAAACAAAAGTGTACCTAGAAGCTCTTTGTCGTTTTTCAGACGCTTCAGTGTTTTTATTATTAATTTAAAACATATTGTGGATGTGATAGATGAACACGCAGTCATGCACAGGAGTGACAGCGCTCGTGCTAATCAGAATGAATGGCAGGGGAACATCAAATCAAGTTATTCCTGCTAAATCATGATTCAGTAGTTGATTGTGACATTTATTATATGGATTTGTGGCTGTTGTTGTCACTTTGAATTATAAATGTTGCAGATTGACCGATTAATGTGATATTCATTTGAATAACAATAACTTGTCTTTATGCTTTTCTGCATATTTACATTTGCATTTAGTCAGCAGACGCTTTTATCCAAAGCGACTTACAGATGAGGGAAACAATGGAAGCAATTGGAACACCATAAGGACAACAAAAAGCATAAGTGCAATAAAAGAAAACTGGTCTCACATAGCCTACCACAGTATACAGAGCCAAGGTTTTTTTTTTTTTTTTGAAAGAGTAGAAAAGAGATAGAAGTCAGAACTGATCGGTCAGGTGCTGACGGAAGAGATGTGTTTTCAGCCGATTCTTAAAGATGGCTACAGAATCTGATGATCTTGTAGCAGCGGGCAGATCATTCCATATATGTGGAACCGATCCCGAGAAGGTACGTGAGAGAGATTTTTTACCTTTTTGGGATGGCACCACAAGACGTTGTTAGGTGTAGCGTAGGGATCTGGTGGGTATATAAGTCTGCATTAGCGAGTGAAGGTAAGAGGGTGCCAAATCAGTGGTGGTCTTGTAGGCCAAGAGCAGAGTCTTGAATTTGACTCGAGCGACTATAGGGAGCCAATGTAACTTAGTGAAGAGAGGAGTGACGTGCGCTCTCTTCGGTTCATTGAAGACCACTCTTGCCACCGCATTCTGGATCATTTGTAGAGGTTTGGTTGTGCAAGCTGGAAGTCCAGTCAGTAGCGCATTGCAGTAGTCCAGTCTGGACAGAACAAGAGCCTGGACTAGGACTTGCATAGCATGCTGGGATAGGAAAGGTCTAATTTTCGTAATATTGTAGAGGATGAATCTACAGGACCGGGTGGTGCTGGCAACATGATCAGTGAAGTTAAGCTGATCGTCGATCACCACTCCCAGGTTTCTGGCCGTTCTGGAAGATGTAATGGTTGATGAGCCCAGTTGAATGGAGAAGTTGTGATGACTCTTTGTGTCGTCCGCGATTACAAGCAGTTCTGCATATTCTTTCTTAATTATTATTTTTAGTAATGTATACAGTATGTGGTGCTTAGAGTGTGGCGCTATATATCCTCATTGGAGGCTGAGCCTCCCTAATATTGAAAACCTAGAATCGCCCCTGGTAATCATTTAGATATTTGGAAGAATGCTTGTAATCAAACAGTTCTTGACCACCATTGACTAGAAGGAAAAATTACACTGGTTGTCAAAAGTGCTCCAGAACTGCATATTTAAAAAAACAGAACAAAGACATTTATAAAGCCATTTTTTCCTACTATGGTAGTCAGTGGCGGCCAAAAACTTGTTGGTTACAAGAATTCTATATCTTTAAAATATCTTTCTCTGTGCTCATTAGAACAAAGAAATTTATACAGATTTGGAACAACTAGTGTGAGTAAATGAAGACAGAATTGTCTTTTTTGGGTGAACTGTTCCTTTAATGTCCTAATGTATCTTCTGCTCAATATCCTCTTAGGCTTTTATAAATATACATTTCAGAGAGGTTTAAAGTGCAAAGTAGTGCACAGCAGATTATATTCGGAAGTCCCTATTAGCACCCACTTTACAGTTTATGGATGAGCCTCCACATATAGTTTTGCTGATAGAGGGGGATAAAAGGTCTAACGTGTGTGTCATCTAATCTTTGCTATTTCCCAAAACATCATCTAAAATACTCTCACTTGCTTTTCTAAAACCAAAGCATTTGTGTATAGAATTCATGGTGGCATGAGTCTTTAGTCTAGCAGACGGCAGTCACTAGACAGGGGTAAACACAGGACAATGATGACAGGCGTCATCTCAGGGCACACCATCTGTGACCAACTGACCTGTGGGAAAATACTGTAACCTTATCTTTCAGCGCTATACTTCACATAGAGTAACAAAGAGAGAAAGAGTGAAGGCAGCATGGGTTCTGTGACCTGTTGGACGCAATGTCTGCGATATACTGTGTGTGTGTGTTGGGAGTGTACAGTATGTGTGGATGGTGACAGCTGACAATGCGAAGAGCTGTATGGGCACAGAATGTGTGAGCATTCTGAAAATAACAATGTGGATTCAAGTTTGAAACCACACCCATTTTCCCATAATCCCTCCCCACACAACTGTGTTTGACCCACCAGGCCAGGTGCTGCTTCTGGACGTGTACTTTGATATAGAGACGTATTCACTCTAATGCTGCTCTGTGGATACCAGACATGGGTCTGATCTCTACATCAACAGTCATCTGGATTTTTCTTTTTCTTCTGCCTTCAGGTAAGACAGTGTGTTGAGGGTGAATTCACATGGGATGAATGGAAAATGCACTGATTTCAGTACTGGGTGTGTGAAACTGGCTTCACCAAAGAGTGATGAGCAGGCCCAGGTGACATATGTGGACGTTTCATTGTTTTTTTTCTGATGATGATTTTAATTAATTACATTTTGGATGTAGAAAAGTGTCAAACTTTGTACTACTTTGAGTTTTGCAGCCACAAATGCTGTCAGCCCAGTGAATAAATAAAAAAAGAATTAATAAAAAATAAATAATAATAATTAATGGCACACAAACATTCAGTTATCATCTACTGTGAATGATCACGCTTTGTTTAGAGTGTAAACAATTTTGGTGCCTTAAGTTTTTAAGTTGGTTTCAGTTGGTTTCACAAGTCTTTTCAATTGACTATTTAAAATGTTATTACATTACTTCAACTCATTAAAATGATAAATTACATCAATTCAACCATTTGCCAAAACTAAGTTGAAATGACTTACTTGCCAATTTGACTGTACTTAAAAACTTAAGCCATCCACCAAAAATGTTTTACAGTGTAGATGAAGTCGGATCATTCATAATTTAAATTTGAAGCCAATTGTTAGAGAATCGAGTTTAATCCTAGTGAATGTTTACATTAGGGCTACTGTTCAGAGTTCCTTAATATATATGTTAATAAGAAGTCATAATTGTTTTTATTGTCTGTCACTGATTATGGGAATTATATATGTTATATATATATATATATATATAATAAATAATACATTTGAGTGTGTTTCAGCTGTGGTCTGTAATCTGGAAGGGTCTCTGCACAGAGATCTGATGAGAGGTTACAAGAAAAACATACGGCCATCGGAGCACAATGAAGACATCACCAATGTAAAAATCAAGATGACCCTCACCAACCTCATTTCTCTGGTAAAACTCTACCTGTGTAATAAGTAACACTGTATGGTTTTATTATCCTAAACTTTCTCTTTTCATATTCAGAATGAAAAAGAGGAGACGCTCACCACTTGTGTTTGGATTGAGATGGTAAGACACAGATGTGGCTATTTTGAATATGAACCTTGAAGAAACCCATTTAAAAGGCTCGTAATTTTGCTAAACCGTGTGCTTTAAATCTTTGTGAACAGGTTTCGGTATAGAAGTAGGTTTAATGTTTTCATATCATATTATGGAAACTAATTTGTAGATCTGTCTGACTTTGAAAATGTATTAAAAGCAGTAATGTTAGCCAGAATATCTGACTTTGAATTGCAAGATTTAACAACATCTGCCAACCACATTTTCAACTCTCTTTTTCTCTCTCTCTAGCAATGGCGTGATTATAGACTCCGTTGGGCTAACAGGACAGGGTTTGAAGTCTATGAGAACATCACTCGCATGCGTCTCCCCTCTAAATCCATCTGGCTGCCTGACGTTGGTCTGGAAAACAAGTGAGTGATTAAGAAATGAAGATTCATTTACAGATGACATCTAGACCTTGCAGTGTTAAAGTGAACTCAGTAGTGTAGTTTTCTTATACTGTGTGGTTGATGTGAAACCTTTTTTCTTTCTAAGCATTTTGGTCCAAGTGCATTACAGAATTTTTGTGTGTGCAGTGTGGATGGGAAATTCGAGGTGGCCCTTTACACTAACGCGCTGATAGATCCTGAAGGCAGCGTGTACTGGTTGCCCCCGGCCATCTACCGAAGCTCCTGCGCCATTAAAGTCAACTATTTTCCCTTTGACTGGCAAAACTGCAGCATGGTGTTCAGGTACGACTGATCTATGAATATAACATTATCCACTGAATGAAGTATATAGTAATTGTTCTAAATGGTAGTTTAATATTTTAACTGGGTTTTACTTCGATTGCTTTGGCAGGTCTCAGACATACAATTCTAATGAGATTAAACTGATGCTGGCAGATGAGGACAACATCACCATGGAATGGATTGAGATTGATCCAGAAGCTTTTACTGGTACTACAGTAGCACATATTTCAGTCTGTGAACATAAACATACGTAAACATACCCATATACAAATACTGTATATGTTTGGGCGAAATGGGACTTAAAGGCGGGATAACCGATTTCCGAATTACGCTTTAGACAACTGAGTCGGGCCGAGTACCAAAACAACCTTGTAGCCAATCAGCAGTAAGGTGCACAGGACGGACATTAGCCGAGCCGAGCGCTGACGAAAGCGAAAGATGGGGTAGGGGTGTGTTTGTTTTGGTGATTTGAACATCAACAACGGCTAAGAGAAATCGGACACCCCGCCTTTAAACATGACAACCAATGATTGTGCTTATAGGCATTAACATGCATTTCTTCTGTGTTCTGATTGGTCAGAGAATGGGGAATGGATTATTAAGCACCGCCCTGCTAAGAACGTTGTAAATCCACGATACAGCCCAGATGAGTTGGAGTACCAGGAGATCGTCTTTTTCCTCATCATACAGAGGAAGCCACTGTTCTACGTCATTAATATCATCGTACCCTGCGTCCTCTTCTCCTCTCTTGGATTACTTGTCTACTTCCTGCCAGCCAAAGGTCAGATTCTTGAGCCAGTGCTAAGAGATGTCAGTGCCTTGAATGTAACAGGCTTGGCACTTGAACAAGAGCTTAGAAATTCAAATTTGTTTTGTTTTACTGAATGAATCTCCCTCAGCTCAGGCTGAATTATTTACCAACAGACAGTGTAGTTTTTGCTCCATCTTTGCCAGACACATGGTAACATGCCAAAAATAACTGGATTGAGACTCCATCTTAATTTCCATTAGGCATTCACTGTTTAGTCTCTTTATAGCTCTCTCCATCATGCTCTATATGAGAAATGTCTGACTAAAATAGTTTATAGGCATGTAAAGTTGGGTCAGAACCATTAATAATTTTAATAATTTAGTATGTCCTTATGAAACAAATTATATGTATATACTGTATAAGATACAGGTATAACGCAATATATTAAATAATACATTTCCATTATTGGAACAAAGTTTTCAATATATGAAAAGCGGCAGTTCTTTATTATTAAATATATATTGTAATATTTTAATATACTAGCGATGTATGAATTTTTTTTCAAAAATATATTAAATAATTTTACATATTGACAATATGTAGGAAAATATATTTTCTTTGCGTAAGTGCTTTAGTTCTCAATGCACCCTTAAATTAAAAGGAAGGTGGATTCATTTTAGATTAATAGACTTTGCAAATATGTACATTCATTATACTGTATAATGCTATTTATAAAAGTTGAGAATTCACGTTTTACAGTCAGAGAATCTCTTTAACCCGAACCAATGCACTTGATCAAACTAGCTCAGAATAAATCATCTCTGATGATAATGACTGACTGGGTTATGATCTGTGTTTACTGATGAACTGGTGTGTTTGTCTATCTAATAGCTGGAGGACAGAAATGCACCATGACCATAGCAATACTGCTGGGTCAGACCATCTTCCTGTTCCTTATCGCCAAGAAAGTTCCAGAAACCTCAAAAGCTGTGCCTCTTATTGGCAAGTGAGTCTGTTTCATCACCTCTTATTGTGAGAAACCTTTTATCAATGCCTAGATGGTCTATTATTAATTACACAACATTCTCTTCTACGTATTCTCTGTTTTCAAAGCAAATAAAAGAAGAAACAAGTTTCAAAGCTTTGACTAGGCTGGTTTTGACTTTTACTAGTAAAGTGACCAATTTCAACTATTTCGAATATAAGCTTCAATTCAGCTTGCCAGAAGTTAATCTAATATAAATAAATGAACAGACCATGGTCGGGTGTATATGGGTAAACCATTGAAAGCTGATAGTAACTCTGTCTTTGAGACACAAAATAATTGCATAAGAGCTAATTCAAGAGAAGAAATATTCGTATTATAGCCCCTACCGAGTTAATCTGATTGGAAATGTTTGTTTCGTTTTGTCAGGTATCTGATGTTTGTGATGTCCGTGACCACTGTAACTGTGATGAACTGTGTGGTTGTGCTGAACGTTTCACTACGAACTCCAAACACACACCCCATGAGCAACAATGTTAGAAAGGTACGAAAGAGTAGTCCATCAATTAAAAAATCTAACTGTAATCATATAACCTCTTTCTCCTCCATGTTTTGTTGCCTAGGTCTTTCTGAACATTCTTCCTCGCCTGCTGAGGATGACGATGCAGCGCTGGACCCCCGAGAACAGGGAAGATGTTGGGGATTTCAAGATGTTCGCCCTGGGCAATGGGACTCCGCTCCGGCACAGGAGACGCAGCTCTCTGGGACTGATAGCGAAGGCGGATGAGTACATGTTCAGAACGGCTCGCTCGGAGCTGATGTTTAGTCAGCTGAAGGAGAGGAAAGGACTGCTGAAGAACACTTTAGAGAAAATACGTGAGTCAAGCATTACAAACTAACCAACAATAGCATAACCAAAAAAATCTGTCATCATCAATTCACCCCAGTGTTGTTCAAAACCTGTTTATGACTCTTTTGTTTGTGTAACACAAAAGAAGATATTTTGAGAAATGTCCCAGTGGTTTTGTGGTCCACACGATAGGAGTCAGTGGAGGCCAATGTTGTTGAATGTTGGTCACCAACATTCTTTAAAATATCTTCTTTTGTGTTCTGCAGTGCAGAGGAAAGAAAGTCATACATGTTTGGAATGACCTAACAGTAATTTAAAGATGAAAGAATTTTAATTTTGGTTGAATTATCCCTTTAGTAGGGACAAAACACCTAAAACTCTTATATACACACTTCACTTCATTATGGTTGTCAGCATTAAATGTGTTTTTTTTTCTTAACCTCAGAAAATGGTCTGGCAAGAGACACAGCACAGGATCTGGAATCCAGCTTGGCTTTGGCGTCACCAGAAGTGCAGCAATGTGTGGCTTCCTGCAAACACATCGCTGAAAGTGCCAAACATCAAAAGGACTTTCAAAGTGTGAGTCTCTGATCCCGAATTCTCTAAACCTCAAGCTGACTGTCTCTCATTTGCACATCTGTTCCCAGAAGTAAATATTTGCACTGGGGTTTAGCGTTCTAATACCAGAAAACCCCATGCTGATGTGTGGATTGCGGATATCCTTTCTGTTCGCTCTGCAGGAAAATGAGGAGTGGTTTCTGGTCGCCAGGGTGATTGACAGGATGTGTTTCATCGTCATGGTGTTGCTGTTTATACTGGGCACCATTGGAATCTTCTTGACGGGCCATTTTAACCAGGCACCGTCACAGCCTTTCCCTGGAGATCTTAAAAAATACCTGCCCGAAATCTCACCTGGGGACGTCACAACTGAAGAGCTACTAGAAAAACTCTAGACCAGCATAGAAAACTGAAGGACGTCGTTGACTTCAGAGAAAGATGACCAGCAGGTTTTGCTACAGCAAAACTAAGGAAATAGAACTTTCAGTGTTTCAGTTTATAGTCATGGGTACCGAAAGTGATTTGGAGAAAATGTCAGATCTGAAAGCATTTTAATGCTTAGAGGAGTTTTTTACAGTTATAAATGTAATGTGTTCATACATGAAGTTATTTGCTAATTATTGTCTGTATACATGATATCTGTATATATAAATCTGTATACACATCGATGTTTTATTAGCAAAACGTAAGAACATACATCTGAAATGTATGTATTAATTCAACAGCTGTTGTTTTTATGAAAAAAAAGAATTAAATGATGATCTTTCACTTTGCTCAAAGTTTCATTAAAAAGCCACACTGATGCAATTTGCATTATAGATAAAACAAAAATATGACCCCATATACCTTCAACAATAACCAGTGTAGCTTATGAAGTAATTTTACAAAATATATCTGTGTGGTTGCCTTACTTTAGATAACATCCAAGACTCTTTACCCCCCCCCCACACACTGACTTGAAAAGGATCTTCATTACATGGCTGACTGGTACTTTTCTGTCTCACAAAGACCAGATCCGGGAAAGAAAGAGAGGGATGGGGTTGAGGGGGTGTTCAGTGTAGGGGAGGCATCAGAGCTACTAACACACACCATTTAAAGTTTACTTCACCCTTTAGTACACCTGACCAAAAGCCCTTGAAACTTCATGACTCTGAAGAACTTTGAGAAGAAACTGGTAAAATGGTAAGAGAAGCTTCTCATATGATACACTGTATAAAATATATCTGCATAATAAATACTCTGTTATGTCTGTGAATTTTTAGATCAGATATACGCAACTGTAGCTTACTGCTGTTTTTTATGCTTTTACGGTTAAAAATAGATTTCAATAATTCTTACCAACCCTTCGCAAATTATAAAATTGATTAGAAAAATCAAAACTGTAAACGCAAAATGCTGTTTTTTAACCCTCTTGCATTAAAGTTAAGAAATATTATAGTCACTTCATAAAGTAACATTTGTCTAAAAGACTTTGACATTTAAATGTCATGTTTTACCTCCTCTCTCTCTCTCTCTCTCTCTCTCTCTCTCTCTCTCTCTCTCTCTCTCTCTCCAGGCCTTCTCATCTGTGACCACTCAACCTCTTCCCTTTGGTCTAGAGAGAGAGAAACACATTGACATGATCTTCAGGGCTTTCCACAGGCAGGTTAGACCTACAGATGAACCGCAGAACGTTTCTCTCGTGGTCCAGGCTGCAAGTCCCGAAGAGACAGAGATAGACAGTGAGGATAAAAGACTTGGAAAACTAGATGTACTGAGAACAGTCACACGACTCCACATTACTGCCAGACCAGAGCTGCAAGGTGAGATGCTTACTATACATCTAAACATAAAGCAGGATATTTTCAAGTTAATTTAAAATATTTATATACATTTTTGGACATAGGCTTTGTGGTATTCCTTTGGTAGTTGCTGAAGATTTTAAAGATTACACTACTTTAGTTTACAGACTTGATAGTAAATACAACTTACTTTAGGAGAACTATTAGACAATGCTAATTCAAAGGCATAGTTCAACCAAAAATAAACATTCTGTCATTTATTCACCCTCATGTCATTCAAAACCTGTATATGACTGTCTTCGGCATGTTTAGAAAGAAAGCATCTCTATAACTGATAAGGAATATGGTTTAAGACATTTACAACTGAATGACCTGTTTTTCCATCATTAACAAATACTGAAAGGTTTACTGGGATGTTTACGAATAAGCTTATGTATCTTTGTTGCGTCTCTCAGGTCCACAGTGTGTAGCCCGAAGAGCATACAGCATTTCCACAGAAACCAGAGATCAAATATTTGTGGCTGTAGAGGGTAAATATAAAGAACAAGATGCACATCACATTCTCAATCCACTGCCTAAAAAGAATCCACTCACCTAACACACTAAATTCATTAGGTGTGTAAGTACACTTACTGTATGTATGGTTTTCTGTAAAGATTCTTTGAAATGATGTGTATGTGAATAACTCGCAGTGTGTCTTTCTCTGGTAGAGAGCTCTTGTGTTTGTGTGCAGTTCTGCGGTCCAGCTCGCTCATGCTCATTACAGGGCTTTGACAAAGATTCAGAATGCGTCTTTTTGTTTGAGAGGCCCTTGAGAGCAGAGGTGTGCTGGCTTGGATGTTGCCTGATGGAAATGAGAGCATTCACGCCTGACAGACAACTGATCGGGACAGTCTATCAAAGGTAGAGATCAGCAGACTCACAAAGCCATAGTTTTGAATGTGGCCATAAATCTGGAAGATGCACATGTAAAAAAAGAAAGATAAAGCTACTCCACCAGTGTTTTAAAGTTTATGAAGCCTATAGTTCAAGACATTTGTTAGCATTAAACTAGTATTGGCTGTTGGAATTTTTCTTGGAAAGTATAGGCCTATGTAACTTGGAGTGCTGTAATTTTACCATAGAGTATTGTTTAGAACGTAACACCTAAAATATAAGAAATGCTGATGTACATAAAACACTGATTAGGGAAAAACTTTTTAGCAGTGTTTAATTTATTTTGTGTTACATCACAGCCACATTCAATTCTTTTGATCCTCTTGTCTTCTCTGCTCTTTCTTCCCTTTCCCCTCTTTATTCTGGTGCCAAGTATTGTGAGATGTCAGAGGAGGTCACCAGCGTGTAATAAAGAATTGCGTCAGAGGAAAAACTCTGACCGTTATGAGAATGCAATTAAAAACTTTGAAATGTTATGAACACATCAACATAACCTCATTTTCCTCAGTACACCAGAGACACGTTTATCAGTTAATGAACTATTGGTTTGTTGCATCAGAGGTTTTTATTCTTTAGAAAATATGATTGTCTACATTTTTTTTAAAATTTGGTGGCTGATACGTTGTTGCATTTCTACATATTTTTCACCATAAAACAGATATGAGACTCATCAAAAGACTGTTGAACGTCGGAGCCGATAGCCTCGTGTGCAGCGCTCCGACACGTGGCGCGGTTGCGCATCGGGCGACCAGAGTTCGATTCCTGTCTCGTGGTCCTTTCCCGAACCCACCCTCTTCTCTTTCTCTCCCACTTCCCTTCCTGTCCTCTCTATCACTAAGCTGTACAATTAAAGGCAAAACGCCAAAAACAAAACAAAGAATTTGATTGGTTTTTATCAGGTGGAGTATGTTCACGCCATATTTTGAGGTCTGTGACTCTGAGGGCATCTCGACTGTGAGGATTCAGGGTTCCTACTATAACACACGATGTCTCTCCGAGCAGGAGCTCCAGGTCAGAACCTCTCCAGCTTGTAGTTTTTAGTGTCCCCCCTTCACATACAGTACATTGCGATGAGAATGACACTGTTTCCTTTTTGAGATGTTAGGTGGTATCAACTATTGGTGAGACCATTGGGCGAATATGGAAGAGGTGGCCTGGATATAGAGAAGAATGCAACATGGATCATGAGTATTTCGGACTGGATGGTAAGATTAATATCCACTTTCATAGCAAGTGCAAGTGTATCTTGGCACAGTTTAAAATACTGTTTTCATTTGAGCCTCTATAGGGTGATTATTAAAAACATTTGTCTTTCTTAGTACCTCAAGGAATGAATCTAAAAGTCAAAGTGCTGTTGCTAGCTGCTACCTTTCTTCTGGTAAGACACCAACACAGATTCTGGTCTGGCTGAAGAATACAGACTTATAAACTGCATAAGCGCTTCAAAATCTGCTGTTTTCTCTCTTTTTGTTTACAGAATCATATGTTTTTTGAGATGAGCTAAGTGGAACAACAAAAATTTCTGGACTGCAAACGTCACGGACACATCACATCTGTGTGAAGATAGCATTATGAAATGTGTGAATCATAGCTAAATGGATTGCACTGCATCATGTTTCTATGACAGCTACACTGAAAAAATAATTTTGTTACTTGTCCGACTGACTTAATTTAAACAGGTTAATTTAACACAATAAAAGAATGCTGTCTCAACATGAGTTTTTTCAGTCATCTAACTTTAACCCATTCAAGTTGGGACTACATGAATGATTTGTGTTGTGTTAAAGGGGTGATTTAACGGTGTTTCATGCATTCTGACTTATTTACAATGTTAAAATGTCTTCTCATGCTTGACATGGTCAACTTGTCAAAAAACGAGTTGGTCGTATGACTTAGTATTTCGTATAGGTTTCAGAAAGTTTTTTTCGAACATGAAAATCTGTTTCGTAACAACTTTTCTTAGTCCCTTATTGGGCAATTCTCCCAGAAAAGCACGCCCACGCATCAACCGACGAGCGATAGGAAGACCCGCTTACCATCAAGATTGGCTGTGCAGTGTCAAGATCGGCTGCGCCGTGGGCCTGCAAGCTGCAGCTAGTTACTCTTGCGTTACTGAGAGAAGTTGAGGTGGTTTTTTTCGTTCACGGCATTTAAATGAAGGATGTTATATAAATGGTGGCTATAACGCTGGATTTGCAGATCATTTGAAACTGATAGATGGAGTGGTCCCAGTGCTAAAAGATGCCGGACATGAACTGCACGCGGTCATATGTCTGTTTTTTTGGCAATCGGCACGTACGTGCATAATGTAAACAACACGAACTTATAGTGAATCAATGCGATGATGTATTGTGTGCTCGTGATTTTTTTTGTGCACCCTAAGACTCCAGATTTTCAATTAGTTATATCTCGGCCAGATATGGTCCTATACTGGTCCTAAGCTTATTTATCCAGCTTTCATGATGTATCAATCTCTATTTCGATAAATTGACCCTCATGAATGGTTTTGTGGTCCAGGGTCACATATACGTTTGTTTAAAAATATAAATTGGGCAACTTCAACATAGATAAATTCTCATGCTTATGCAGAATAAACATAAATATGTCCATCGGTTCAAAATAAAGCGTAACCCAACTAAATACTAATACTAAAACCCTGATAAAAAAGCATGGATACAATATGCATGTTACCCAAATAATATTACATTACCAGTGAATCACACCACAGCTGAAAATTAGCAGCAGATGCATAATCAACATTTATTGCTGTGATCAATCATAAACCACATTTTCTCTCCTTTTGCACCTCAAATACAACTTTGTCCAGCACCAGCACTGAATTTCAGGCAGTTAAGGTGTTGATACCAGAATCCCCAGTAACTCCAGATGTGTTAACACTATCCATCAATACGTTTGAGTGATTTCCGCTGATTGTAAAATCACCAGCGGAGTGCCAGGATATAGAGCGATTTTGAAAATCGGCGTTAATGTGTTTTGGCCAGAAGACCAGGCACAGTGAATCAGGCAGCATGGTACCCATGGTACTCGCCTCAAGGAGGGCACTGTCCTTTGGGTTTACACTCCATCAACAAGAAATAAAGTTTGCATTATAGATCTTTTCAAATAGAAATATAACTCTTTTTTGTACAACAGTTCTAATTTCAAACAACTCTCAACACTGTAGCTAAAATACTGCACTATAGCAAAATATTCCCATCAACCTCCACCTCACGTGACCTAAACAAAATCCGTCTTTTCGCTTTTTTTGGACACTGCGTTAATCAAGTGCTAATTCAGGTAAATGTGCACGGTAAAATCGCCAGTGTTAAAAACAAAAGTCAAATAATTTGACCCTTTTTAACACTGGCGATTTTGCTGTGTGTCTGTACTACTCAGGGGCGTGTTATTTTATTTAGACAACTGTGGCAGTTCCCAGCCATTAGTTCATATCGCAGCGGCTGAGCTCTGTGGTCCAGCTGGCTCCACCCACTTTACTCTCAACGTCTGTAGGGTCCAAAACATGCTTTTTGATGATTTGGTTTCTTCTGTAAGAGCTTTCAGGTGATGTATTCCGATGACTCTAAAAACAACATCCAGATGCTTTCAGCGGTAAAACTTCTCATGCCGATGAGATCCCTTTCGTTTTTTTTAAACAAGAAAATGATCCAGTCACTGTCGATGGACACGTCCTCTTCATTGGGAGTATTACCCTAGAAATGTAGATATGGGAAAAATATACTGTGAACATTTGATGTATGAAATATGGAAGCTGAAGTAATGAGAATAAATTTAGCAGCTGCAATAAGACCAATCACTGTGTATGTGTTGTAAAGACAGCAGCTTGGCAACACAATATGCATGGTGTGTTTGTAAAGATTTGTCTTAAAAATGACATGTGGTATGTGTAAGTCATATGATGGGTGTATAAATGTTACACACATTGAGGATGAAACACTAGCGACCTCCACTTGCGTTTACTAGACCATGAAAATCCTCCCAGGCCCTAAAGTAACACACACAAACGCAAAGTCAGTAATATGAACAAATACTACACAAAATATCAACACTCCACAAAAACAAGAAGCTTTCACTATTGCTGGTTTAAAAATGTAACACCCATTCTTTGACATCATAATACTTTATATAACTCTGTAGCTGTTATAAATGTATGTATAATTCATTATATTGTAACGTGTATAAAACATGATATAGATTTTGCTCTCATCCACAGGCTTATAGCTTCAATTAATATGGTTCTGAATAGGCCGAGATGTGTGAAGTGTGTGGGCGTCCCATAACTCACTTGATGCTGTCAGTGTGTGTTTTGTACTCCATAATGGTATTAGGAGGCAGATTGAGAACTCTGCGTAAAGTGTCTCTAATGCGAGCAGTGGTGGCCTGATCGCTGGCCGTCTTATTCCAGATAGAAATTATATCTTCCTTTAAACAGAACAGACGCAGATTGAGAATTAAACAAAGTCACATTAATACAGATTGAAAAAATTATAAAGCTAATCTCACACAATAATAAAGGTAAACAGCGTGTAGTGAAATGTGTATCTGGTCAGCTACATTGTGCAAAATATGAAATAAGATAAAAACTAAAATATAAGGAAAAATGCTAAATCAAGCTTAATTGAAGTATCGATAAAACTAAAATATGAGACCAATATATAACTGAAAATGAGATGTAGCATGCAGCAGTACCTGGAAGCGAACGGACACGACAGCCCCACAGATCTCCTCTCCCACCATGAACTGTTCTCCCAGTATGGCCAGGATCAGATTCTCCCAGCAGCGGGACGCCAGACCTTTACGAAGCCGAATGATCCATTTACCTCCACTCTTATTAGCATCATCCTAGAAACATTTTATGGAGCGGGACTATCAGCGTTCAATGTTTGCAAGTGGCACAAATTTAAGAGATTTCATTTATATCAGCTGATTTCAAAAAGAGAATTGTCATGTCACACTCACCTCCCACATGGGCTTGATCCCTTCCTTAAACAGGTGGAAATCGCTGTGGCCAGTCAGATCGCCCGGTCTGATCATGTGACTATAAAAACGCCAGAACTGCTCCACCTACAATTACAGGACAGCTGTAAATCGTGATCTACATTACGGCATTCTAACTAAGCGTTTCAAAGTGCATTAGATAAATGTGAATAAATATCTGTGTCAATTTGAGTTTGTGTGCATAAATAGATATGTAGGCACCGAAGCAAAGCTGCCGATTTGTTTGATGTTCTGTTCGTAGCTCTGCGTGCTGGTCGGCCGTCCCGGTGTGCGGCGAGAATACCAAAATGAGAAGTTGTATTGAAGAGGGTGCTCATCGGCCCCTGGCACCACCGCCTGAGATTGTATACACATGCACAGTTATGTATAAATGCATCACACCTCACGTAAAACGATTCACATGCATCAGAAATCTAAAAGAAAATTATAATTTGTATTGAACACGCACCTTTCTTTCTGTAGTGTTTGAATCTTTCTCATCGTCGTCAATTTTTCCCTTTTCCCCGTCTTTCGGTGAGCTGTTGTCCTGGTCATGGTCTCCGCTGTCATCATCTTTTAGGCTAAAAGAGAGACAAAACAACTGCATAAGCTTGCCATTATTGTATAATAATGTTCATATATGACATTACATGCCCAGTCTGAGCTGGCCGAGTTACAGCCCTCCTATAATGTTTTTTTATAGTAAAAGTGTAGAAACCATGTTTTTTGGGTGGATTGATTACCATGTGTATTACCATATTTTACTACACAGTATGGTTAAAAATGGTTGTAATGAGACCATAGCAAATTTGTGGTTACTCTGATTTTCCCACAAATACCATAGTTAAGCTATGGTTACAGTAGTAAAAGCACGGTTAATATTTGTAAAGAAGTGTACTTTATCTGACCCCGTTGTGCATGAAAAGTTTACAAACATATTAGTTGAATGTTACAGTGATCTACTACAGTTTTGTTTATTAGCAAACTATAACGTTACTTCAGGACGGCAACAGAAGAGAGTTTGTGCCCGGGTCGCAGAGCACCTGTCCCCGCTGCTCACACGCACGCGTACCCGGTGATCCGTTCTCGGCTCGAAGGCCGTGCGCGTGCAGCTCCGGGGCCTCTGACGGCATGATGCATTGACCGCACTCATTCAAAACCGATTCATTCTGCCACCAAAGCGAGAGAGTCTGATCATGCACCAAAACACGGTGATATCCCAGCCCATGCCAAAGCTTACAGACACACCTCTTTCACTCTATCTCTTTCTTCTCCCTCGCCCCGCGTTAAAGTGACGCGGAAAACGCATGCATACAGCATGCATTCACGCATTATAACGGCCGCGTGTCGCAGTCTTCATTACTCACGCGTCAAATTTGTTGTTCATTATTTTCTAGGTGGGTGTCCGTATCCGCTCTCGCGCCGACGGCAACCCCGTCTATTCCGCAGCAACGGCGCCGCGCACGACTGGCAGCGGGCGCGCGCATCGCAACACAGCGGACGACGTGCGCTCTGTCTGCCTGTTGAATAGGTATAAGTAATCCCAAGTTTTATCTACGGCACAAGTTACCACAGCGTGACACGTTAATTTATATATATATATATTATCTCAAAATTTAGTTTTTAAATTAAGTCTCTAAATTAAACTGTGATTTATTACGAGAATTAGAAAAAAATTGAAAATACTTTTAGGTGAAGTAACGTAGTTATGTGATAACTTCTCAAAAACACGCTACTTTAGTTTTTCCCCTCCAATAATGCAAGTACTCAAAATCAACACTGTTTTACTGAAGTGACAACAGTGTTGAAATGTAATAAATTTGGTAAACATAACAGAAATGCACACTATTTTTTATTTATTATTTTTCTGATTGTTCGATGTCTTTGGTTTTCATTTTCTTTGACAGTTCGGTCTATTTTTGTTGTAAGCAGTATAGAAAAAACTTGCGTTACAGTAAAAGGACAGTATCTTTATATCTGTAGATAAATCAGTATTCTTGCTGGAAATGTAACAAATGGGTTTACATTTAATGTAAGATTTTCCACTTAAAATTTTAGATAACTGTGGTAATGCTAATTTCCATGAATTTACACTTGAACACAAATAAATAAAGAGCACATCATTATAATTATTTCTTCTCTTTTTATTCGAAACCAAATGCAAGACAAAAGATTATTTAAATACTAAATAAATTAATAAAAAACAGCTTTACATTATGTAACACGCAAAAAAAGACTCAATAGTTCCAACATTAAATTCTGATGTGAAAAAATGAGGATGGGTAATATTCAAAGCTGTTGTAAAATAGCCAGTATGCACACACCTCTAACAGGCACATCACATGTGCTGGTGTGGCAAGCTGCTACTCTTTTTGGCAGGCTTAAACATTGTAAACCCTGTTTTGTGCTGTAAGAAGACTTTCATTTCTAGTCCGATAGGAAGGACCAGCACATGTCAGCATGGGCATCTGATCCACTTCCCCAGACTATCGTCTCATCACAGAGATACAGGAGACCTATTGTAGAAAAAAGCAAAAACAGTTGAGCATCTTACAAACCCAGATGGTGCATTACAGATCACAATCGATCATTCAGGATTCTTTACTTTCTCACAGCAAGGATGATGGTAAATGACTTTGGCGTAGCAAAAGTGAAAAGAAAACAAGTGTGTGATATAGATTTCAAAATTAATAGTCTATGCATACTCTCCCAAACAAATTTTGCAAAGTTTAAGATCATCTGTACACAGATTATTACCTCCTGAATGGCACTACCCAGACGCTCCTGACACTGCAATGCTTTCCTGTGGAAAATTGTACAGCTTTAGTACCGGAATGCAAAGATTTCACGAAAGCAACACCAAGTTCTAAAAGCACCATATATGCATACTGTAGGCAAAAGCTATTTGTGCAATTTCATTTGATATTGTGTTTGGTGCTAAATCTATAGTGTTATACATTACTTGCAATTGGTTACAAAGATCTTTTGAGATATTTATAAAATAAATGTTATATAATAAATGTTAGACATTATGTGACATGGTCATGATGTTTTGATGGTAACCAACTATATACTGTATATAGTGTAACAGATCATGTTTTACAAATTACTTAGAGTTGCCACAACACATCAAACTAACATAAGAGACGTAAGAAAACATTGGTGTCTTTACCGATGTATCTTGCGTGTAACCGTGAGGGTGAATTGACCACTGAGATCAGGCTGGTAGGTGGAGGGAATTACAGCGTACTCGCCCGGCTGCAAATGGCAAGACACACTGACCTCCTGGGAGTGGGCGTGAGGGACACAACTAACCACAGGAGACATGACACTGGGGGCCAATGAGGAGCAAGAGCCACCATCAAGTACCTGGACACGAACACATCACACATATTCCAGTTATTCTGTATCTTGAAAACTGTAGCTTTAAGAAAAAAAATATGCTTCTGTTGCTAGTACTTTTATAAAATGACTATGCCTAACTTTCATAAACATACAGTATTGTCTGTGCTTTCCTGCTAAAAATCATATCACTTCTTGGAGGATGATGTTGGGTTGGATTATTTCAGAATATGGTCATATATATATTCTGACCTTATAAATATGGAAGCCAATGGCTTGTAAGGCATCTTCTCGCCTGTTTTGTCGTAGTGTGACCCTAACATTGTTGCCTCCAGGGTCATAGGTCACAGCAAGGGGTATGCGGGGGTTGCGTCCATGTGTGGGGAAGTTGCGACCTCCTCCAGCAGTGGAACCGACGGTCCAACATCCATGAGAGCTGATGGACTCCCAGTCTCCCTCTGAACAGGGCTGAAGAGGAGGCGTCGATTTCATCACACTGGAGAAAAAGAGACAAAGGTTTTAGACTTTTGCATGGACTGATAAAACATCTAGCTCAAGCAACTCACTTTGCATAAATAAAAGCTTTTACTAGATGAAAGTACAACAAAATATGGCTATCATGAATAAAAAAATACATATTTGTGCAGTCACCTGACAGAGGTAGAACAGGATGAATAAACTCTCAAGAGAAACCTTCCCTCTGCTCCCTGCAGGAAGGTGCTTGGAACCAGCAGGTAAAACCCAGGGCTCAGATGGGTGTGTAGAACCACCTCACGATCGTACGCATGTGTGTGTGACAGTAGTGGCGGGTTGTTTATCGTCCGTGTCAGGTTAAAGCGCTTTGTCTCCACCTATAAAAAACAAGTTAAAAGCAACTAGACGCCAGAGCCCCAAATATCAGACCTGTGAAATTCACTTTCTTTTACAGAATGAGTTAGATGAGTTTTGTCATTCTCGAACCTTCCACACATGTAGTGCAATAGCCAGCTTCACACTGCCCTCTGCTGGTGGTTCCGGCAGAGCACACTGCAGCAATGACAGCAACACCTCTCCCCTCTCACTCACTTTCAGCCAGTATTTAGGATTGGTGCTGAAGGTGCTGTTGTTACGGCAACCGCCTGCAGAGTGACCTTTGACCCAGCGACCACCAATCTGGTGGCTGTGGGTTAAAAAGTTACCTACATGAAAGGATACCGAGTTATATGACATGGTCTTGTGATGAAAATGATCCAACAAACATACACACTACCTGTATAGATGCTCTGTAGGTGTCCTTCCTCAATGATTGGATAACTCACTGTGACCTCATCAAATTCCTGCTGGAATTCTGTCTCGTCCATCCAAAACTCCCCCTCTGCCGTATGAGCCAGTAAAGCCTGAGCACATGAGGGTTCTAGAGAACTCCACCCTAAACCACTGTATGAAAAGAAACAACCCATCAGACAGACAGAGATCTGCAGTTTCAACTAAAATAAAATAAATCTCATTATATGGTGTTAAAGGTCCAGTCAGTGAAATCACCCCACCCGTTCGAAGCACTGCGACAGCTGACAATCACGGCAAATTATATCCAAGGGGACCCGGGTGTATGTAGATAGAAATAGCTCATTTTAAGGTAATAAAAACATAACGCTTCATTGTGTGATCTCTTTATACACCTCTGAAGACATATGTATATTATATTGCATTTCTGTAAATAGATCCTCCAAAAAATGACACACTGGCTCTTTAAAGGATCACTTCATGAATATCTGTTTGTGTTCTTGTTATGGATTTGGATGTGGCAAAAAGAATAGACACAAAATAACATTAAAGCAAATGTTTTAATAAACCTGTGCCACTATAGAAAGAGAAATATGCAGGAAACAGTTAGCCATGACTAATTTTAGCAAACAAACACATTCAATAACCTCTCCTTCCAGGTCCCACCCCGACTCCTCCTCCCCCAGGGGTTTCGAATCCTGATCAGCTGGACTTTTTCACCAGTTGTTGTTGTTACATTGTTCCATTCCATCACACTCATGGCGTGGAACTGGCCAAGCTCTGGGACCCCTGCAGAAAGACAAAGATGGACAAAGACAAAGAGATGTAGACAAGAAGAAAACAGACAAAAAACAACCCCATTACCAGAATGAATCAATCTACCTACAAGTTACTTAACCAACATAGAAACAAAAATAAAAAAATGACGAGAAATCTTTTGTGAAGAGGAAGAAAGTGACAAATTCAAGTTTCAAATTCAAAGCTGCTATCTATAATCCTTATATATATATATATATATATATATATATATATATACATAAACACTGCAACAAGTTACTTTTCTTTCTCACCAGTGGTGGCGCTGTGGATGGAGCAGCTGATGGAACATCGCTTTTTCAGCTCCTCTGAAAGTTGTGACAATCTCGTACCATTGGGTGTGTCCTTAGTCTGAATATTGTTGGGCTGTTGCGGTGACTTCACCTCTTTTAGACTCCATCGTTCTGCTATTGCTCCACTTAGGTCCACCATGGCCTCGCACACTTGACCCGCCCACAAACTCTCATATGAACCGTGTAACCTTGCATAAAGAATGATATAACGCGTATGTCCATTAGTATATATTTATACTAAAACATGAATCAGGTTGGGTCCATAGTCAATGGTTTAAACATGTGACAGCATTTTTTCAACACTTACTTGGCATATGCTTTCTCCAGCAGTGCTACCCAGAATGCTCTGCTGCTCACGCACCGTGAGAAACAAGGGGTACCATTAATACAGGGCAGTCGGTCATCCACCCGTACCTCTATCCATTGTCCGTTCCTCCAGAACTTGAACCGGAAATCACCGTGGTAACCACTGTCACCCCATAAGGGTTGTTCCTGTGGAAATACCTGATAATCTGATACGTAAGAAAACAATCTAATGAATAATTTAAAACACATAGGTTTTAAATCAAACTTTTAGAAAAACAGAACATCTCACGTAATATAATTGAATGGATTTACCTTGTTCATCAGATGCTGGTTCTTGAGTAACATGGAGCAGGCACATAGCAACCAGCAATCTCCCAGAATCCCTTGCTTCGGGTTGGCCTCAACAGGTTCATCCGGGAAGAGCTGAGGATGCTCACATATCTCCTAAGAGTGAGCCAAGAAGAGAAAGCACTGCTCAATACGGCTCTCATGATTTTGCCAAGTGGTTGATGTTCTTAGGGCAACATCATGTTGACCCTGGGACAACATTTAAATCAACCAATCAGATTTCAGAAATAAATTAGTTTATTTTAAGTTTAATCTTACAACCAGGATTAGGTGCTTCTAGACCATTGTTTTTCACTTATCATTTCCCTCTGGTTTTAGGGGTAAGTTATGGTTAGGGTTGGGGTTTGGAGGGGGTTTAGGTCTTATTTATAAAAATGTTGTCCTTAGGTCAACAAAATATGCTGCCCTGAGGACATCAACCACTTAGCAAAATCAGGTCGAGCGCTCAATACAGCACATCTACATACACTTATACAGATTGCCTCGACAAAATAATTATTTTACCTGTGGGCGGAGCCATGTGATCTCTCCAAGCAAACTGGAGAGGGGCGTGGTGTAGTCAGAGAAGAGGGAGGAGTCATCAGCCGGAAAACTCCGATCCACAAACATCCCAATGTGCTCAGCCTCCGTTTGCATGGCAACCAGATGAACCGATTCTAGAGTTAAACACATAACTGTGATTATGAACATCGTTGGCGTTTAAAACCTAAACAGTGACAAAAACATTTTTAAAGCCAGTTTATCTTTTGTCTGCACAGACAGATGTGTAATCGACTGTTGCATTATTTTCCTTGTCTTTGTTTTTTACTGCCAATATTTGATAGTAAACAGATGGTAAACAAAATATATATATTTAAATACAATCAATAAACAATCAACCAACCAACCAACCAACCAACCAACCTAAAATGAACCCTAAACGAATTGAATCCCCGTTTATTAAAGTAACGTTACGTTAACGTTAAGTACGAACATGCGTAAGTTCAGACTGTGGCGTTAAAGACGCTATTTTAAATAACATTTTCAAAGATACATTTTGAAGAGTAGAAATTCTAAGATATTCAACATTATCAGACGTACCGTCACCTAGGTTGGGATGCTAACACGCTGTATAAACTCCTGGAAGTTTTGAATGACATGATTTGAAATAGGAAATGAAAAGCATCAAAATGATGTTGCATCCATCAAGAATTTCACTATTCGGAGGCCGATTAAAACATTAACATTTAACATAAACACTGATTCAGAGCAAGCATTCCTCTACCGGAAGGACGCGAACGCAAAAGACAGCGCCGTCATCCGGGGCGGAGAGTGCTGCATCAGGCGCGCGCACAGCCTGCAGCCGGGGGTGGAGCCACCTTAAATCTGCACATTAAGAGAACGTGGACAAATTAAATCTTAATGAACATTTGTCACAAGTACTGCCTGTTTATTCATGGCAGAATTACTTTACATACGTACTATTTGCCCCTATATTCTACATTAAAAACAATATTGTAAAATCATCCTCCTACTTATTAAAAAATTAAAAGCTAAAAGCTAGAAAATATGTGAAGGAGAAAGTGCTTCTGATGTTTAGTGAAAGATTCACTGGAACTTCAACTGGAAGATGACAACTATAATTTTTCAACAATAACAGCAAGTGCTGAGAATTCAGCAACATGTAAACCAGGGGTCTTCAACTACTTTTCTTTGAGGGCCAGATTCCAAAAGTATAAACAGGATGCGGGCCTGTTTTTTACCATATCCTAATTTCTTCTGTTATTTTGTATTTCTGTTATTTATTGCGTTTTGTTCCTTTTGTAACTATAGTAAACTGTTATATGACATGAATGCTATACAGCCTAATCACTATACAGCAGTCACACAAATGTTATTTTCAACCCAGCGTTGGGTCAAAAAGTTTCAAACATGCAGTCATTTACAGCAACGTACATCATTATGACCCAATTTAAGGGCCAGAAACATATTGCAAAAACACTTTTGGGTGTTTTCCATTTGAAATATCCAGCATCACAACCTGTCAATCTTTTGTTTAGATACAGGTATCCGAGTTTCTCACGTGAGGTGTATATATATATAACTTCTCTTACACATTAAGACAGATAATAATTTAACGTTTACAGACAGATAAGATTTTGTGTCCATCATGGTAAAGACAGTACAATCTTAAAAAGAAAGGATCTTAAAAGGTTCTTTACAGCAATGCCATAGAAGAACCATTTTTGGTTCCACAAAGAAGCATGTAGTCAAAGGCTCTTTAAAGAACCATCTCTTTCTTACTTTTTATAATCTGAAGAACCTTTTATGAAAACAGAAATGTTAAAGGTTCTTTTATGGAACCAAAAGGTTGTTCTGGCATCGAAGCACCTTTTTTAAGAGTGCAAGGCATGTCCTTTATTTAAACATTCGTGTAAACGTTTGTGTTTTCTGTTCTGTGTGGGGAGGGGCAGTTAGTTTCATATTCTGAAAAGGGAAAGAGTTCCTAGAATTATTTTTTACAAAAAATATATATATATTTGTTACCCACATTTGTTTATCTCATGGAACACAGGGGGAACTGTATCTGACAGCAAAATGATCATGTCTCACATTTACACTGCTAACTTTCAAAACCACAAGGTTCTCAGAGTTTTAGGCTTATGTTACTAAAGTTTTCAGTCAAAGCAGGAGATCGTATTCAGACAATTACAAGAATGTTGCTGTCAGATAAGGTTCCATTGTGTTCAATGAGAAAAAAGAAAGGGCACCAGTGACCTGCCCCTCACAAACCCAAAGCATTAATCACTACACAGTTGGCCTATTGGATGGGGGTTGTTTAAAAGTGAAGCTCATCATATTTTGCGAGTTATAACAGGGGCAACGTTATCTAACAGCTGAGAATTTTACTGTCAGATACCGCTCCCTCTGTGTTCCACAAGATAGAAAGTTCATTCATGTCTCAAATTCCCTCTGCTGACGTTTTACCCCACAGCAAGTCAGTTTTAAGGATTACAGCCTGAAGTAGCTGCATTTAAAGGGTTAAAGAAACGCTGACAGCTGAGAACGTCACTGTTGCATAAGGTTCCCCAATGTTCAGCCAGGAGAAAAAAATAAGATGGGGCTGTCTTAAAAAACAATGACCAAGAATCAAACCAAAATCAAAATGTATAAACTGTCTCTTTCTCTCTTGTGTGTGTAGATTTAGGTTTAGGACCGGGCTTCTATACCATATGTATCAACCTATTTCGCTCTTATGTTATGTTATGGCTTGGGTTAGTTAGGGATATGGGTATTAGGTTAGGTGGGGGGATTAGTTTTATTTTGACTTTCATAAGAAAAGTTGAAGTTAAAGTTCCTAGAATTAGCAGAAAACAGATGACAGAATTAGGAAAAAATAAGGTTTTGGAAATGGTTTGCTTTATTAGCAGAAAACTACGGGTAATTATTAGCTATCCAAAAGTACACTTTGATGATGTACTGAAATGAAACCCTATGCAAAACATCTCTTGCAAAAGCAAACACCTTTTATATTTGTTAGCTATTGAATACATTTATGTTGTACAAATGGATTAAACAGACATCTCAGAATCAGAATCAGAAGAGCTTTATTGCCAAGTGTGCTTGCACACACAAGGAATTTTCTTTGGTGTTGGAAGCTTCTAGTACAGACATTCAACACAATGACAATACAATATAATACGATTTACAGTCTAAAAGATTCTAAATTGTGCATATATAAAATAAAGACTATTTTACATAAAATGGGGGATAATAACATATAAGAGACATTGTACAGGGTAGTATATAGTAGAATATACATATTAACAGATTGTATGTACACTTGTGCAAATGGATAATTTAGTAAGTAGAGGTAGTGTTATATACATGTATACATAAGATGTAGATATAATAAGGCACTATAGTGCACACTATAGGAGTAGTGGAAGTGGAATATTGCTCTTAAGGAGCAGTTATCTGTTTAGGAGGGAGATTGCCTGGGGGAAGAAGCTGCTTCTGTGTCTGGAAGTCCTGGTGTTTGGTGCTCTAAAGCGCCGGCCAGAGGGCAGCAGATCAAAAAGTTTGTGTGCTGGGTGTGTAGAGTCAATGATATTTTTTCTTGCCCTGTTTTTCACTCTGGAATCCTACAGTTCCTGAAGTGTGTGCAGAGGAGCACCAATCTGCATTTGTGTCTGGCGACAACAAATCATGTATCGTGTGTCATTAGACCTTTGGCCTTGGATCCATTATATTTATGTATAAGAGTAATTTTTAATAGCTATTTAATGCAATACATTTATTTAAATTGTTAAAGTGTTAAAAATGGAATATTGTTGAATATTGTTGAACCACTTTCTCTTCACCTAAATGAAAACAATTGTATAAAAAACACTTACAAATTTACTACACATTTGATTGCGCCGCAAAAATTATCAGTAGGGCCTAATTTACACCTATACATTTGTTTTCACATTAACACTTGAAATAACTCAAACACAGTTCTTTAAAACTGAAATCAGATTAATTTTGTTTAAATTTAAATGCATTTTACAACCAAAGTAATTTAAAGCAACAACAATACTTGCAGTGTAAAAATAATACTGACACAATAATAATTAATTATTTGCGGTCATTTTTACAAAACATAAATATCCAGTAAACATCCAATAAAAAATACAAACCTCAGCTGGAGTTCGGATCGGTGTTGCACACAGCAGTGATCTCTTTATAAACTGTTTTTCACTTCTTCCGATTTCGCTTTTCAAGGTTAAAGTTTACATATCTAAATCGTAAAAGTTCCTTTTTTTGGCCGGATTACGTTTCTCCATGTCGCAAAATCTAGGGGCGTCGCAAAATTTATAGGGGCTAGATACACACATGCATAAACATTTTCACATGAATAAAACCTAATTTACGTGCACAAAGTATATACATTTACAAAAAGTAATTCATGTCCGTAAAACAAAACTATTTTCTCATATAGTACGTTCCGCAAACATACGACTGTGCACAAATATTTCGAAAGTTTAAAATGTACACGTTTATCGTGTTATGTGAATGTGCAAATCGTCACTCACGTGTGAATCCGCTTGGATGTGTGTGTGTGTTTTGAGACTCTCCTGGCAGCGCTACCCCTCCCACGTGGGTTGTCGTACTCTTTAGCCAATCAGATTCGACCTTACCATTCAACCAATCATAAACGCGGAGAGCACAGGGCTGCGTTCAAAACGTTTTTTAAACGTAAACGGTGGTGCGATTGAACACCCTGTTGTGATGACGCAAGAGTTGAACTATGGCAGCTGAGAAGGACATTCTTTGAGTTATTTCTGAAGAATTTTCGGAGCCTGATGAAATCGGTATAAATGCGTGTTTAATACTGTAAAATACATGTATTCTAATATCTTCAATTGTTGCGTATACCGAGCTGCAGCAGACACATTTAAACGACTTTACTTCCCATTGTGCGAGCTGTCTCTTTAATACCGCGTGGGTTATACACATGTTGCTGCTGATTGGGCTAAAATTCTTGACACACCCACCAAACAAGAGAAAATGTATCTCAAACCCCATTGTACACCGTTGCAAACCGTTTCCAGGAAACATGTCATTTAACCCGGAAACCGTAGCAAAACGTTGCGCACCGGTTTGAGCTTGAACATGCCCCAGGACTCAAGGAAAACGGCTCTGCGCACCTTTTGCGCAGTTAGACTCACTTCCTGTGTTGCCAATTTAGTAATTTTTCAGCCCCCTTTAGCGATATATTTCCCAAAAGGCGGCTAGCTACAAATCTGTGCGCCCATACAAAACAATGTTTCCAAGAACTAGTCATTTATTGTCCTTGTTTGCCCTTGTTCATTTAAAACATATTATATTGTATGGACATACAAACATGAACACATCTATCAGGCACAGTTTGTTACCCAGACGGATTTTAGCAGTTCAGTGGAATTGACTGCTGCTTGTGTAGTTTTAAGTGGTCATGTTCACTCACTATTTCATACTTTTTTTCTACAAAATTTTAAGTTTATAAAAACAGATTTATTGCGTGGTTGTATTATGTTTTAATACAGCATCACAGCTCAGAGAGTAGATAGTAGCGAAGCTGTACAAACGAGCCTTTAGTGCTAACACTAGTGCTTCCTGAGTTCTGTGCTCTCCACGATTATGATTGGTTGAATGGTAAGGTTGAATCTGATTGGCTAAACAGGATGACAACTCAAGTGGGAGGGACAGCTGCCAAGAGAGTCTCAAAATACATACACACACAAATCTAGGGCGATTCACACGTGAGTGACAATTTGCACATTCACATTCAATGATAAACTTGTACATTTTAAACTTTCGAAATATTTGTGCACAGTTGTACATCTGTGAATTGTATTAAGCGTTTGTGAAACATATTTTATGAGAATATCATTTTATTTTACGCACGTGAATTGTTTTTTGTGAATGTACATATAATTTGCGCACGTGAATTAGGTTTTATGCATGTGAAACTGGCTACGCAAGTGTAGGCCTACATCGTGTTTTATGTGTGAATAATTAATGAGACTAAAACCGCTCCATATTATGGACGATCATTCGTACAATGAGATTGGTATGGAGCCAGAAATATCACAAAACAATCTGAATTTGAATTTTGTAAATCTGAATTTTAGATAAGTGTAATTGCACAAAATTGAATATTTCCTGACATTCAATATAGTTCTGAATTTGAAATTTCTTAAATTTAATATAGAAAAATTCAAAATGCAGAAATTCAGATTCAAATTCAAATTCAGAAATGGTTCAGTGGGTAAGGTTAGCTTCCGGGTTCGACAAGAAAGAGTAGAAGATCTCGGAAAAGTCAAACGGAGCGCTTTGGCCACAATGGCCAGTTATTTATTCTTATTATCCAATCAAACTCCAAACATGCTGTTTTGGAGAGTGGAACTTCTTACATTGCAATAAAAAGGATTTACATTTTTCAAATTGCGACCACGCCCACAAGACTACATGGGTTGATCGTTTGTTGCATATCAGCATAGCCAAGCTCATATCGCTGCAATCTTAGGCAGCTGCCCGGGATGTGTGTGCTCATTGCCTGCTGCCTCCACTGTTTGCGCTCACTCCCAGCGTTTGCTGTTGGTGCTTTTACCCACTGTGTGCTTGGTGCACACTCCCTGCCAGCTGTGCACATTCCCACTATGCGCGCTGGCTTCGAGCGTTTGTGGGTGCATATACATTTAATATATTAGACATGTATACAATTTTTATAAAGAACGTTTGTGGGTCCTGTAAAGTCAATGACATACGTGGCACGCTGCAATAAAAGTTATGTATAACATTTAATACTACAATAGAGCGAAAATGAATAAACTATGTAAGCTACAGACTGAAATAATAACTTTTGTAATAAAAAATAGTGTGTAATAGTATTTAAATGCTATAACTTTGATCCAGGACACATCATAAACTAACAAGTTAAAAAAGTTATAGCACAGAAGGCACACAATTAACAATAATAATCAAAAATTAAACCTAACTAAATTAGATTAAAGGTAACCTAAAATAAATACAAATTCTTAAAACATGCAATTAATCCTGAGAGGCATGTTTTATCCAGAAGCTCATTAAGGAAAATGTCCTTATCACCCTTAACTGTCACCATTCCATTTCACAATGGAATTCCATGCTAACCATGACAAACTATATATCTTTGGAAAGGACTAAGCCTCTATAATACAAATCTGACCAGTGTTTGACAAAATAGATTACGTAGCTGCAGTAATTGATTCATTTAAGACAGGAGTGCGCATAAAAAATATTATATGCTGCTAAATGTTACTGTTCCACCAGTGGAACACTGAGGTTTATTTCAATATTTTGCCATAAAATTCCATATTACTAACCATGACAAACCATATATTTTTGGAAGGGTCTAAGCCTCTTGAATACAAATCTGACCAGTGTTTGACAATATAAATTATGTAGCTGCAGTAATTGATTCATTTATGACAGTAGTGTGCATACAAATTATTATATGCTGCTAAATGTTACTGTTCCACCAGTGGAACACTGAGGTTTATTTCAATATTTTTTAAATAAAATTCAATCCTAACCATGAAAAACTATACTGTATATCTTTGGAAAGGTCTATGGAAAGGGTATTATTTCAGCAGGTAAATTTTTTTTACCCTCTCGCCTGGATTCTGCACCCGTTTCTTCTGTGTGAATACACAAAGGGTCGCTCACATGTATCTGATGTACCTACTCAAGTAATACATTATGTAAAATGTGACACATTATTATATAAACATGGATAGCTTTAGTATTTTGGGGAGTATTATTTCAGCAGGTAATTTTTTACCCTCTCGCCTGGATTCTAGCAGTGGTGTAAAGTATTGGAGTAAATGTAATTAGTTACTGTACTTAAGTATCTTTTTGGCTACTTTGTAGTTGTACTGAGTATTAAAGATATTAGCAACTTTTACTCTCTACTTGACTACATTTTTGAACAAGTATGTGTACTCTTTACTCCACTACATTTGTAATGACTAATGCAATTACACATTACATTTTGCATGGCACCTATCTTTTTTTTTGCAGCAGTTTATTTTTGCTACAGAAGAATTAATATTGCCATTTAAAGGGCATTGAAGGTACTTCTTGTGAATTTTGCCCTTACTTCTTTATGTGAATACGAGTGCATTATCAGGTAGTTGACAATCGCTGGCTTTGACTTTTTAATTTTACCTAACATTATTTTATTTATCTGTTATATTGAAGAGACCTTTTTGTAAGAATGTTGTCTTACTTATGAGCACTTGAGCTTAAATGAGACTTGGGTGTTTGTAATAGATGTAGGTTATGGTGTCGGCCATGATTTGTTGCAATTTTGAGGTGTTCAGTCTTATTATGATTTAAGAAAATGCTCTCCTCACGAATCGACTGTTTCTTGTTTTTCACTGACAAGTCTCTTAAGTGTTGAGGACTAGTGCTGCTTTGAGCCTACATTCAGTATGAGTAAAATACTCAAGTACTGTTAAAATCAGATACTCGAAGACTTTTACTGAAGTCGTTTTGGAATTGGTGACTTGTAACTTGTAATGGAGTAATTTTCACTACAAGGTATCTATACTTTTACTTAAGTATGGTTTTCAGGTACTCTTTACACCTCTGGATTCTACCGCCCTCTTTCTTCTGTGTGAATACACAAAGAGTCGCTCACATGGATCTGATGTACCTACACAAGTAATACAGTATGTAAAATGTGACACATTATTATATAAACATGGATAGCTTTAGTATTTTGGGGAGTATTATTTCAGCAGGTAAATTTTTTTACCCTCTCGCCTGGATTCTAGCCCCGTTTCTTCTGTGTGAATACACAAATAGTCGCTCACATGGATCTGATGTACCTACACAAGTAACACAGCATGTAAAATGTGACACATTATTATATAAACATGGACAGCTTAAAGTGCGTATTGCAGGTTAGAGACCCCAGAGAGTAAATGGATAGAAAAATAGCAAAGGAATTAGATTTTATTTAAAATATACTCATACACAGTAAAATGGCCAGTGTTAAATCAACACTGCTCAGAGTGTATATGGTCCGACTCCACAGAGTGTTAAAGTAACACTGATGTAGTGTTGAATATAATGAGGTAATTAAGTGATTAATTAAGAGATGATTAAGCATTAAAGACAAACACCTGCTGTTAACAAGCAGAATCACTGAAGGAATGAGAAACACAAGAACTACAACTGACATCCAATCACAACATTAGACGAGATCAACTGAAGATAAAAAGACATTAAATCTCTCAAGATCTGATTAAACAGCTCTACAGACAACATTACCAGCTGAATTTACTACTAACCAGATTATTCCTGTCAGACGTCCACAGAAATTATTATTGAGAATTTATATTGATGTTTCTTTGGTCAAAAAATGCTGTCACCATTATTGTGGTCAGTGTTTCCTTTAGTTGTGCTCTTAGCACGTTTACCTTTCAAGACATTGTTTTAATCAAGTGTAGAAGTGTTTTATGATAAACACCTGTGCATAATTTAAAAAAATGCACTCAACAAGACAGTTCTTTGTGCGTGGAAAATTTTAGAATGAACATCATAATTTAAATTCATAATTTTTTTGGGATTATTGATAAAGATTGAGGCATTAGAAAAATATAAAAAGACAAAATTCTATTTGACAACTGACAGCACAGGAAATTATAAACTTCTACCGCTGAAGAAAAGACATCAACACTATACAGTCCTCAACAGTGGTGATCATTTATACATGACGCAGTGCATGCTGGGATTTTTGTACTATGGCGTTACCCAGCATGCATTGCAGCATGAAACTGTCTGTTTATTGTCGCCATTGTTGAGATTCATACGCTGATTCTTGATGTCTGTGTGTGTCCAAATAAAACAGTAGATCAGTTTTAAATTTGCACACGATAAATGATGTCTCATGTCTAGTTTTACAAAGTTATCAACAAAAAACAGAGATGTAAATAATGACATATTGTATAGTGACTTTAAATGCGATTAGGACAAGTCACAATGACTCAGTCATTACTAAGGAAACACTATCAACTGCCAGCACTACTGCTTCACAATAATATACTGTATTGCACTGCTCAAGGGGAAGTTTATACAGTGACAGTATTTACGATACTGATAACAGACAATTGCGCTTATCAACCACATGGGGGAACCATACGCCAAAGTTCTCTAATGTTGCTTTAAAGAGTTCCTTACTAGTAACTAATTTCATAATTTCAAAACAATTCTCAGCAGAAATAAGATGACGTAGTTTTAAGAAAACTGTATTAAACGGTTTGCTTTGTCGCTAAGAAACGATGGGTGATTATTGATTTCCCAAATGTACAATTTACTGTTGCACACTTGAAATGAAATCACCCATAATGCAAAACATCTTCATTGAAACTAATGACTTTGAGATTTCAAAAATGCTGTATTAAAATTATGTCAGCGCCGGTGGTCCGGTGTACAGTGTGCCGACATGTTGTGCAAAAAGCACTGGGTGACCTGAGTTTGTGGTCCTTTCCGGGCTC